>NC_091988.1:84426138-84553638 GCF_044704955.1 Pristiophorus japonicus | reverse complement strand
CACTGCACTGGCAGAGGTGCCGTCTTTCGAATGGGACCTTCAACTGTGGCCCCATCTGCCCTGCCGAGAGGCTGTAAAAAAATCCTATGGCACTATTGGAAGAGCAGAGCAGTTCTCTGCATGTTCTGGCCAATATTTATCAGACTGAAACGGGGGCTAAAACGGTTAACTTACAAGAACAGGCTGCGTAGACTTTTTTTTTTACTCAAGGAATAAAAAACCAAGAGTAAAGGGTGATATAATTAAGATGCAGATCATTAAAGGAATTGGTAGGGAAAAATTATTTCCTCTGATTGGGGAGCCCAGAACAAGGGGACAAAAGATTAAAGTTAGAGCTCGGATGTTCATGGTAATGTTAAGCAAAACATCACACACACAGTTGTGGAAATCTGGAACTTTCTCCCCCACTTGACTGTGGATGCTGGGGCTCAACTGAAAAATTCAAAACGGAGATTGATTGATTTGTGTTAAGTAAGGGTATGAAACTTTATGGAACCAAGGTGGGTAGATGAAGTTAAGATACAGATTAGCCATGATCCAATTAAATGGCAGAACAGACGCAAGTGGTTGAATCGCCTACTCTTGCTCCTATTCAGGTAAATGTAGTAGATCCCATGTCACCATTGGATAGAGAGGTTAGCAGTTCTCCTGATACCCCAATAAATACCCCTCAACCAAACACTGACGCGAGAAGCAGTCATGCATCAAATGGACAAGTGAGGAGCTCTCACCATTTGACTATTTCCAGTTTATGTCAGGCTGGGATGCAGTCCAACATCAAGATTTCCCCATTCAACTTGTACCCCCTTGATATTAGAGTGATGAGCAATTCTCAATTTAGGCCAGTGGATCTGTAACAAACTTCACCCCCACAACCCAAGGGAATAATTTTCCCAGTTGGTGCTACTGCCAGAGAGCCTGGCCTGTGCACATTGGTGTTTAAGGGAGAGCATCAGACGAGCTTTCATTGCTACATAAATGAGGCACGAGCCTTAGGATTGAATTAAGTCAACTTGGAGAATGGACACAGACTCCTTCTAGAGCTCCCAGAATGATGATTGTTAACAGAAACTTGCATTTATATAGTAAGACGTCTCTAAGCACTTCAGGAGGAGTGTAATCAGATATAAATTGACACCAAGCCAAAGATGACTTCAGGACAGATAATCAAACTCTTGGTCAAAGAGGTAGATTTTACTGAGCATCTTGGAGAGGCAGAGAGGTTTGGAGAAGGAATTCCAGACTTCAAGCCCTGGACAACTGATGACACAAGATGCCAGAATTCCAAAATATAGATCTTTTACCAAATCACTGTTTGACTTCACTAACCACCCCTTTTGTAACTAACCAGTTTGACTGGTGGGAAGTATGTTACATAATGAAATTTAAAACAATTACAGGATAACCCTGAAGTGATGTTAAATGTGAAACACATTCAGCAGAGTTACAGTACATGTGGAGGCCAAAACACACTAGCTGCAGTGGACATTGAACAAGGTGGCCAATTAAGGAGCTATTGCTTTGGTCTATTCCCTTGGCACTGGAGGGAGACTATAACCTGCTCACAACTTCTGGCTGACTGAATGCTGGGTGTCTGTAACCCCCATCTACTTTCTGTAGAAAGATGGCAGCAGCTCCTGATTACTTACATCCATTTAAAGTCACAATATTTACTTCAGAGGGACGAAGATTTTCACACAAGTTGTGAAGGAGAGAATTAATAGAGGCTTTCAAAATTATGAAGGGTTTTAATAAGGGGTGGGTGAGGAGAACACTTTGTGGCAGGAGGGTCAGTAATCAGGTGACACAGGTTTAAAGGTAATTGGCAAAAGAGCCCAAGGGAAGAGGAAAATATACGCAGTGACTCGTTATAATAAATCTGGAATGCAGTGCAGTGCACTGAAGAATAGTAGATGCACATTCAATAGTTACTTCCAAAAGGGATTTGGATATATACTTGATGGGGGAGAAAACCTCAAGGCTATGGGATTAATTGAAGAGAACATTCAAATTGTCAGTACAGGCACAAAGGGCCAAGTGCCCTCCTTCTGTGCTGTACTTGCAGATTCCATCCTTTTAAAGGCCACAATATTAGTCCGGGTACAGCCTAGCTTCAAATGCCCAAGAAAAAAAGTGACAGGTTGTGAGATGGTCAGTAAAATATAGGCCTCATGTCTTTCAGACCAGAGGTTTTCAACCGATGGTCTGAGATTATTGCAAGGGGTTTGCCAAGTGTTCTGGGAGTTAAACAAAAAGTCAGCTTTAAGAAACATCTTGTAAAAAGTGGGAACCGAGCGGAGCAAACTGGTGGCTCCAGTGGAAACTCAGACCTCGGCCGCGACACGCACCTTCGTTTCCCCCCCCCCCCCCCCCAAAATGTGTGTGATGGCGGCAGCTACCATTAAGCCCAGGCTCCCGCTCGCTGAAGGGAGAAAGATGGCCATGCAGATGCTGAGCACAGATCTCCCACCCCAAGCTCTCAGTCCTCCACTCTCATAGGGTCCCTGAGATATTTCTTGACCCCCCCACCCCCCCAGACTTGTCCCAATTTCACACTACGTGGGTTGGTGCTCCCCTCCCTTGGATTAACTGGGGCAAGTTGCTGTTTTAACCCCTTGCTACCATTGGGTTATAGTTGGTGACCATTCAGTTGTAAGCATTCCTTGACCATTGAAATCAGCCAATAGCAGATCCACACACTGTTCCATTTCAGATTTGAACTTTTGTTATTTGTGCATATGGGATTGTCAATCAAATGAAGGGGCAAAGAAATAGGCAGCACTGACCGGTAGGAAAAGGAGCTGCTTTGGTCAAACAATAAGTCACAGTCTTTGGGGAGAGAGAGAGAGACCAGCAGAATGGCACAATGAGGAAACTGTTGACAATTACTAGCAAAACTGAAACAGAGTGGAAACTCATTTAAATAATCTGCACTAATTTCTCTCCTTTTCCCCACCCTTCCATTTTTGCTCCTGTTGTCCAAGTATTGACTCACACTGTACGGGTACAATGTCTCAAATCCAGCAACCTCAGGACCGAGACTGAGCCGATTTCAGACAAGAAAATCAAGAGCGTATGTATGCCACCAAGACAGACAAAGTACTAATGGTTGCATGGGGCAGGTCAGATCGGGGGGTCATTCAGCAAGGCTTGGAGCAATTGCATGCCATTTCAAAACATCGCAGCAGTCAATAACTAGTCCAGCCCACTGGTTTTTGGACAATAATTCTGGATTTTATTTTACTGATCAAATGGAATTCTCAAATGTCCAGTTTTTGGACAATTGCAATTTGAGATATTGTACCTGTAGTATAATTACAAATGTGCTAGCTGCCCTTTGGTGCCTAACCTCATTCATTCTGCCACTGCATGCGAGTAGTCTTGCTCAATCAAGAAGTTTTAAAACCAGCAGACCCAATGGTTCTCAATATTGGCCTCGAGCTAGGATTTCAACCTTCCAAGATTAATCTGGACACTGCTGTAACCAACTTTGTATTAATTTCCATAGTTTTTCTACCTTGTGTTTGGTGTTAAAACTCTGTCATATTTTTATAATTATGTATCTGGACTTATATATACACTGTACAGCCAGCAGAGGGCTCATTCCCCAGAGTCCCAAGGAATCTCATAATCCCTTGGGAACAAGGTATTTAAGAGTGCTTCACAGGTTGGAGAGGCACTCTGGAGACCTGCAATAAAAGACTAAAGGTCACATTATTTTGAGCTCAGTTTTCAGTCTGCCTCTTTCTCCATACACTACAGCTAGGTCAAAGGCTGGCTTGCAATTTAGCAGAGAACTGGGACCAACGCATGTGCCTGAACAGTTGGTGAGGGAGTGGTGGCCTTGGAGGGAAAGTGTGAGTGGGATGGGTGTGGGGACAGTATTTTCTGCAGCATCACTATAGAGATTGGGAGCAACACTGGGAATTGTTAGAGAAAAGTACTTGCGTTGTGTTACAGGAAGACTTTGTTTAAGGCCCCGCTCCCTTGTTAAAACTGCCAAAGGTTGAGAACCCCCTAATTTAGATGACTGAAGTTCAAACCACCAAGACTGTTATGTACATTAGCTGGGTTTTATCTGCCACCGGAGGGCACGACTGTCAGAGTCCTAATGGTCACTGGTAGACACATGGACGCCGTGTATATATAATGTTGGCAGCCATGATGAATCCTCAGAGTAAATAAACTGGAGTAAGGTCACACCTAAACTAGCTAACCGTACTTAGCCTCATGGAGTTATTCGATACTTAAAGACTACAGTACTTAATCCAGTTCAACACCAAAGACTAACTCAAGCACAAGTCACACTTCAAATTTATTAAAGAATTTTGACAAATAATGGAGACGCCCAATTGACAGAAAGGAGTCAGTTGCGTTTCCTGGACAGTCGGAAGGCCACCATAGCGGCTGAGATCAGGGCCCCAGATGCCAACGTCATAGCCATAACCAGAAGCACCTCAGAACTTGCATCACCTGCAGAGAATGAGAAGCCATTGGAGTCAGGAGTCACTAGACTGGAATGGGATTTTCATAAAATCAACACTCACCCAGAGAAGAACTCTGAATCTCCTCGCGAGTCTCGACAGCTTCACTTCCCACCGAATGAACCAGGTCCTTCAGATCAGCATCCAGAATGATCAGGGGTCCGAGGGAGGCATCACCCTCCCACACAGGCTCCGACTCTGCAACAATTAATTCCATCCAGTTACAAACATCCAACAATAGCCCCAACACCCAATACCACCACAACATACCCAGCTCAGATAGGACCTCCCTCCTGCCCCTGGAGTGAAGTCTTCCTCCAGATCGCAATCTCAGGGCTCTGCAGTTGCCCCCATCACAACAGGCACAAACCTCATTGGATCCTTCCACCAGGGACAGGTCCAATTCAGTCACCAGGGACCATCTAAACAAGGAAGCAAGCCATTGGTCAGAAGCATCCATACGCCAAAAACAGAGGATCACCATTATTGGGTAGATTTCACTCACCGGTTGGCTGGCTTCTGGAAGGAACAAGCTTTGTTGACTGAATCTGGCCTTTGATCTGCTGCAGCTACTTTCAGGTGGCAAGTGATGAAGATCTGCAGGAGACACATGCACGAGTTACTCAGTGTCAAACGCTCACTGTCTCAACATCTGGTCTCCTCTTACCAAGTCCCTGTCATCTTCAAAGAAGCGGAATGCATCCAGCTTGAACTGAAGCTTATCCAGGTGATCTCGCGGTGACACGAAGGAAGAAAAGGAGTCTTCGTCTCGGCTGTCCAACAGGCAACTGGAAAGAGGGTCGGAAAAAGCTGCATCATTAAGAATGGATTCCCTCCACCAAACAGTTATGAGAGTGACTTATGCAGCCCAGATAAAGACCTTACCCGTTGAAGTCAATAATGTTGTATCTGGGGGTGGAGGCCTGGTCAGGGCTCAGTGTAGCTACACAGCGGTCAATGTACAGCCTCAGTGGCATGTGGTTCATGGTCATAACAGAGGCTTCAATGTGAATGAGGTCACCCAGGTGGTAGATATTGGAGGTATGCTCTGCACTCCAGTCAGCTAGAATGAGAGAGAACGAACAAACAACAGACATACATTGCTTTATTGATTCCAAGGAACAGGTAAACACAGGTATTGCAGAAAATGGAGTTTAACTGCCCAAAGAAAAACACAAAACAAAAAAACAAAAAATACAAAAAAGGGCACGTGAAAAGTGTTTCGAGTGTCCCCCAGATCAGGGGGCACTTGATTTAATTATGGTTTTATCCAAAAGAGTTGTAGACAATTGACCATCACTTACCAGTCATCAGACGCAGGGAGAATGACAGATGACCCTCTCCCTCCTTGGTGGAGGAGAATGGGACCCAGGTGGGCTCGATTGCATTGCTGCTCACTGTCCTCTTCCTGTGCGAAGGAGCAAGGCCAGCTTTACTTCAAATTCACAACGCCATTGAAGGAAACATAGAAAATAGGTGGAGTAGGCCATTCGAGCCTGCACCGCCATTCAATGAGTTCATGGCTGAACATTCAACCTCAGTACCCCATTCCTGCTTTCTCGCCATACCTCTTGATCCCCTAGTAGTAAGGATTATATCTAACTCCTTTTTGAATATATTTAGTGAATTGGCCTCAACAACTTTCTGTGGTAGAGAATTCCACAGGTTCACCACTCTCTGGGTGAAGAAGTTGCTCCTCATCTCGGTCCTAAATGGCTTACCCCTTATCCTTAGACTGTGACCCCTGGTTCTGGACTTCCAACATTGGGAACATTCTTCCTGCATCTAACCTGTCTAAACCAGTCAGAATTTTAAGCATTTCTAAGAGATCCCCTCTCATTCTTCTGAACTCCAGTTGATCCAGTCTTTCTTGCTACGTCAGTCCCGCCATCCCGGGAATCAGTCTGGTAAACCTTCGCTGCACTCCCTTAAGAGCAAGAATGTCCTTCCTCAAGTTAGGAGACCAAAACTGTACACAATACTCCAGGTGTGGCCTCACCAAGGCCCTGTACAACTGTAGCAACACCTCCCTGCCCCTGTACTCAAATTCCCTCGTTATGAAGGCCAACATGCCATTTGCTTTCGTAACCGCGTGCTGTACCTGCATGCCAACCTTCAATGACTTATGTACCATGACACCCAGGTCTCGTTGCACCTCCCCTTTTCCTAATCTGTCACCATTCAGATAATAGTCTGTCTCTCTGTTTTTACCACCAAAGTGGATAACCTCACATTTATCCACATTACACTTCATCTGCCATGCATTTGCCCACTCACCTAACCTATCCAAGTCACTCTGCAGCCTCATAGCATCCTCCTCGCAGCTCACACTGCCACCCAACTTAGTGTAATTCACAAATTTGGAGATATTACATTTAATCCCCTCATCCAAATCATTAATGTACAATGTAAACAGCTGGGGCCCCAGCACAGAACCTTGCGGTACTAGTCACTGCCTGCCATTCTGAAAAGTACCCATTTACTCCTATTCTTTGCTTCCTGTCTGACAACCAGTTCTCATTCCATGTCAGCACACTACCCCCAATCCCATGTGCTTTAACTTTGCACATTAATCTCTTGTGTGGGACCTTGTCGAAAGCCTTCTGAAAGTCCAAATATATCACATCAACTGGTTCTCCCTGGTCTACTCTACTGGAAGCATCCTCAAAAAATTCAAGATTGGTCAAGCACGATATCCCTTTCACAAATCCATGCTGACTTGGATCTATCATGTCACCTCTTTCCAAATGCGCTGCTATGACATCCTTAATAATTGATTCCATCATTTTACCCACTACTGATGTCAGGCAGACCAGTCTATAATTCCGTGTTTTCTCTCGCCCTCCTTTTTTTAAAAAAAAGTAGGGTTACATTGGCTACCCTCCACTCGATAGGAACTGATCCAGAGTCTATGGAATGTTGGAAAATGACTGTCAATGCATCCACTATTTCCAAGGCCACCTTCTTAAGTACTCTGGGATGCAGTCCATCAGGCCCTGGGGATTTATCGGCCTTCAATCCCATCAATGTCCCCAACACAATTTCCCGACTAATAGGATTTCCCTCAGTTCCTCCTCCTTACTAGACCCTCTGACCCTTTTTATATCCGGAAGGTTGTTTGTGTCCTCCTTAGGTGAATACCGAACCAAAGTACTTGTTCAATTGGTTTGCCATTTCTTTGTTCCCAGTTATGACTTCCCCTGATTCTGACTGCAGGGGACCTACGTTTGTCTTTACTAACCTATCTATAGAAACTTTTGCAGTCCGTCTTAATGTTCCCTGCAAGCTTCCTCTCGTACTCTATTTTCCCTGTCCTAATCAAAGCCTTGGTCCTCCTCTGCAGAGTTCTAAATTTCTCCCAGTCCCCAGGTTCACTGCTATTTCTGGCCAATTTGTATACCACTTCCTTGGCTTTAATACTATCCCTGATTTCCCTTGATAGCCACGGTTGAGCCACCTTCCCTTTTTTATTTTTACACCAGACAGGGATGTACAATTGTTGTAGTTCATCCATGCAGTCTCTGAATGTCTGCCATTGCCCATCCACAGTCAACCCCTTAAGCATCATTCACCAATCTATCCGAGCCAATTCACGCTTCATACCTTCAAAGTTACCCTTCTTTAAGTTCTGACCATGGTCTCTGAATTAACGGTTTCATTCTCCATTCTAAATGCAGAATTCCACCATATTATGGTCACTCTTCCCCAAGGGGCCTCGCACAATGAGATTGTTAATTAATCCTCTCTCATTACACAACACCCAGTCTAAGATGCCCCCCCCAGTTGGTTCCTCGACATATTGGCCTAGAAAACCATCCCTTATGCACTCCAGGAATTCCTCCTCCACCGTATTGTTTCCAGTTTGGTTAGCCCAATCTATATGCATATTAAAGTCACCCATGATAACTGCTGCACCTTTATTGCATGCACCCCTAATTTCATGTTTGATGCCCTCCCCAACATCACTACTACTGTTTGGAGGTCTGTACAAAATTCCCACTAACGTTTTTTGCCCTTTGGTATTCTGCAGCTCTACCCATATAGATTCCACATCATCCAAGCTAATGTCCTTCCTAACTATTGCATTAATCTCCTCTTAACCAGCAATGCTACCTCACCTCCTTTTCCTTTTATTCTATCCTTCCTGAATGTTGAATACCAATGGATGTTGAGTTCCCAGCCCTGATCATCCTGGAGCCACGTCTCCGTAATCCCAATCACATCATATCCGTTAACATCTATTTGCACAGTTAATTCATTCACTTTATTACGGATACTTCCTTGCATTAAGACACAAAGCCTTCAGGCTTGTTTTTTTTAAACACCCTTTGTCCTTTTAGAATTATGATGTAGTGTGGCCCTTTTTGTTTCTTGCCTTTGTTTACTCAGCCTTCTACTATTGCTTGTTACTTTTCTACCATCTGTTTCTGACTCCATATTACTTCACCCTATCTCGCTGCATAGGTTCCCATCCCCTTGCCATATTAGTTTAAACACTCCTGAAAGGAGAGCCCGTCAATCATCCACCTTACCTGGGATAATGGCATTGAATGGGGACAACTGCTCCACTGGTTCTCACAATGACTCCTCCAATATGGCTCGGCCTGTAGTACAGGTGGGTGGTATAAATCAACAAGTCATCAGTCATCTGGGAGAGAAAAGAAGATGATCTGGTTCGGGTCATGTACAGAACAGTGGAGTTATTCTTGGACAAGAGTGCACAGTGTTTAAGGAAACACACGCAGCCCTTCATTCTTCTGTTAACTAACTAGAGCCCCAGCCCTATCCAAAATTCATTGAAAAAAAAAGATATTGTAGGCCACTCAGGAAAGGGAGCCTTTATCATCCACCAGATGCATTTATACAGCACCCTTCACATAGTAAAACATTCTAAGGCACTGGAGAACAAAATTTGGCATCAAGCTTGCTCAAATAGGTAGGTTTTAATCTGTGTCTTAAACAAATGGAAAGTGGTAGAGAGGGAGAGGAGCTTAGGGAAGGAAAAACCTGCGATCATGACATAATCATGATATCTGCTCCATTGGGGAACACAAACAAGTTTAACAGTCACTTATGGTAAAGCAGTCTACATTCCAACAATCCTGAGAATTCCTTCAAAGGATTGTCTTTAGTCTATCACCATTTCACCAGAGAAAAGTTGTGTCTTAACTCTCAAGGCACCTCCCTACTTGGTTAAAAATGCCTCAATCTTTCCCCCAAGTCTTTCAGCATAAAGAATCTCTTGAATATTCAAGTGATTTCCCATGATTCATTCTACAAAGGGTCCAAAACTGCATGGAACCCCAATGATCTCAAAAAAAAAGAGACTAAGCCACCAGACATGTATTAAAAAAAATATATAAATCTGCCCTCTCACCCATGTAGCTACAACCCTTCATCTCACACCTGCCACTGCTCAGGACAGTCTATTAACCTTGCACTTAAATCCAGAAGCGCAGTTTTGATTCAAACAAAAAAAGGTTGAATCCAGAAACAAAACCTCCACAAGTGCCCCCTCATCTAAATAGTCTGAACACAGTCTAATCAAACCTAAAGCTTAGATTAAAACAGTCATACTGTTACAACATAATAGCAGGAATAGGCCATATGGCCCCCCTCAAGCCTGCTCAGCCAATTAATACGATCATGGCTGATCCAATCATGGACTCAGCTCCACTTCCCTGCCAGCTCCCCATATTGGTTAAGAAACTGTCCATCGCCTTAAAATTTATTCAGTGACCCAGCTTCCACAGCTCTTGGAGGCAGCAAATGCCACAGAAATTCCTCCTCCTCAGTTTTAAATGGACAGCCCCTTATTTGAAGATTATACTCCCTAGTTCTAGTCTCCATCAGTGGAAACATCCTCTCTGCATCCACCTTGTTAAACCTCCTCAATCTTATACACTTCAATAAGATTACCTCCAATTCTTCTGAATTCCAATGAGTAGAGGCCCAACCTACTCAACCTTTCCTCATAAGTCAACCCCCTTAAATCGCCAGAATCAACATTCTGAACTGCCTCCAAAGCAAGCATATCCTTTCTTAAATATGTAAATCAAACTGTTATATGTAAACTTGTATCTACTTTAGACAGCCACCAGAGGTCTCATCCCCTGGAGTCCCAAGGGATCCCATAAACCCTTGGGAGCACAGGTATTTAAAGGAGGCCTCATAGGCTGGAGAGGCACTCGGCAATAAAAGACTAAGGTCACACTTTACTTTGAGCTCACAGTATCCAGTCAGAATCTTTACTCATACTTAACAACTGTACACAGTATTCTAAGGGTGGCCTCACCAATACCCTGTATAACTGTAGCAAGACTTCCCTGCTTTTATACTCCATCCACTTTGCAATAAAGGCCAAGATTCCATTGACCTTCCAGATCATTTGCTGTACCTACATACTAACCTTGTGTGTTTCATGCACCAGGATCCCCAGATCCTGCTGCACTGCAGCTCTTGCAATTTTTCTCCATTTAAAGTAATAACTTGCTATTTGATTTTTTTTTTCTGCTCAAGTGCATAACCTCACACTTTCCAATATTATACTCCATCTGCCAAATTTTTGCTCACTTAGCCTATCTATGAGCTTTTGCAGGTTTCTGTCCTCCTCACACATTACTTTTCCTCCCATTTTTGTATCAACAAATGTGGCTACATTACACTCATCCAAGTCAGTAATATTTGTCAATTGATCATTGCATTTCCAAGAATTGCATAGAATATACAGCACAGAAACAATCCATTTCAGCTCAACTAGTCTGTGCCGATGTTCCTCCTCCCAGGTACCCACTGGTTGGCAGAAGGTTTTAGATCAAGAATCACATTACCTTTACTGTGCTGTCACATTCATGGAGCCCATAGTGAAATAGGACAGTGTGGTTCTGAGAGTAGACCCCAGTTGGCCAACAGCCTGTTGACCCCAGGGTCAGATCAGCTGCTTTAATCAGGTGCCTGGTTCCAAATAAATCCATCTGTACACTGACCAGCAGGTTCTGCTCTCCACACTGCACCATCACAGTCTGCAGTGGAGACACACTTCGCCCCTCAGACTTACTGAAACTGGAATCAAAAGCTGGGCCAGGAGGGACATGAGTGGCCTTCTCAATGCTCCATGGGAAGTCCCAGTTTCTAAACCGCTGCCTAGTATCAGAGCAATAAACAACTCCAATCAAAACCAACAGAGGCCCCAAACCCTTCACTAGTTGCCCCATAATACAAACTACTGCAGCTCAACTGTGCTCTGTGAGGAGCTCCCTGATCCCCTTTTATACACACAGCCTGCAGTCACCTGAAAACAATTGGAGCAGGTGTGGTTCAACTAAACCAATAGACTATCCAACAATCTTACTAATTGGTTGTTTCCAGAAAGTTTTTCACACAGACTGGGTCAGTGATCGGGAGATGCTCCAGGTTGGAGACGATCTGATGTACAGAGCCCGAAAGAACATACATTCTATTCAACCAATGTAAATTTAATCATCTTCAAATAATAGACCTAGATTTTATTAAGTGCAATGAGAACAGTTAACTGAAATAAGTCTAGTTACATTCCCGTACCATTGCCTGACTCCACACCTGCTTCAGTTCATCCTCATCATACAAAGATGGCTGGGGAAGCAACTGGTGAGGAGGACAAAAATTCTGCAAATGGATATAGACAGGCTAAGTGAGTGGGCAAAAATTTGGCAGATTGAGTATAAGGTGGGAAAATGTGAGGTTATCCACTTTGGCAGAAAAAATACAAAAGCAAATTATAATTTAAATGGAGAAAAATTGCAAAGTGCTGCAGTACAGAGGGACCTGGGGGTCCTTGTGCATGAAACACAAAAAGTGAGTATGCAGGTACAGCAATTAATCAGGAAGGCAAATGGAATGTTGGCCTTTATTCCAAGGGGGATAAAAGCAGAGAAGTCCTGCTACATCGGTACAGGGTACAGGGTATTGGTGAGGCCACACCTAGAGTACTGCGTACAGTTTTGGTCTCTGTATTTAAGGCAGGATATACTTGCATAGGAGGCTGTTCAGAGAAGTTCCACTAGGTTGATTCTGGAGGTGGAGTTTATTTTAATAAACTGAGGCGGCACCACTAATATAATTAAACATCTTCACCTATTAAACTAAAATAAACTCATAATGTAAATCACAATATTATTATTCGTGTCGATAAGATTTTCCTTTTCCTGCAGTACCCATCGGTCGCAGGAGGAATCGAGGGTACCGATGGGCACCGCATGCTCCCTCTCCAGGGCCACCCGAGCATGGACAAGATCACGGAGGTGAGACAGGAAGCCTGAGCGACCCCTCCCCACCCTCAGGCCGCACTCAGTCTGGGCCTGTGAATGTTTGTCAAGTATATGCAGAATATTCTTTCTCTCTCGATTTTCAGTGGAGAATATTTTTCCAATTGAGCCTCCCTCCTCCCCCACTCCTGACCCCACCCCATCCCCAATTCCCACACCCTGCCCCACAACACATGCCCGCCCCCTGGCTCCTGATGCCCATCACCTGTCCCCCCTCTCCCCTACTGCACCCCACCCCTTCAACTGGCCATTATCTGCCCCAGCACTCGCACTGCTCCCAGCCCGAACCATGCCAAACCAGTTGGCTGGGCATCGCCCACTGCAACTGTCCCTACCCCCCCAACCCCTTCCCCTACCTTCCTGCCCCACCGACTTCCATTACCCTGGACCCTGACCCAGACCCCCCCAAGCCCCAGCCTTGGAATCCCAGCACCTGATCCCTGAACAATGCCTCACTCAAAACGGACAGTGTGGAACTGAAGCAGACATGGAAGCAGACCCCAGGTTTGACTTCTGAACTTGTCCTGAGCTTACTCATCTTGGCCATGGCAGTTCTCAATTTGTACCGGTGTCTCGAGGTTATTGATGGGGGACATTGCCCCTGCTATAATTCCTTGCCTTGCTGATTAATTGATTTATGGAGTGCTGTGGTGTGTTGTTCATCACCTTGGCAGGAAGATGTGGAGGAAGCTGGCTGTTGGGGGATTAACCGCCCCCTCAGGAACTTGTGGTTTGGTTTCGGCAGAGGCTGTGCTCAGGTAGTGCGGCGCGGCCCCATTGGAGGGTGAATCTCGATGCACCATGTTTTACCGTGGTTACACTGTGGTTATAAAATGGACAATCCATTTCTACATCCAATAAAAATAATGTGTTTATATAGCGCCTTTCACAACCTAGGATGTCCCAAAGCACTTTATAGCCAATGAAGTACTTTGGAAGTGTGGTCACTGTTTTAATGACAAAATCATAGACAGGGCCTCGGTTTAACATTTGATCTGCAAGCTGGCACCTCCGACAGTACAGCACTCCCGCAGTATTGCACTGGACGTAATAGCCTTGATTACCTGTTTAATTCTCTGGAGTACGACATGAACCCACGACCTTCTGACTCAGATGTGAGCGTGTTACCCATTGAGCCATGGCTGATCTGTTGGGCCTCTATTGTGTATAATCTTCCACAAGGCCCCGATAGCGATCAAGAGAGAGCTCCTGGACTTCACGTGAACAATACCAGGAGAGATCGACTCGTGTAATATATAAAACTGTTCAATGAATGGATAAGATGCGGAGGCGGTAACCCAGGCAGAGCAGCCAACTTGCTTTCGATATATTCCTGGAGGTTTCATCATGTGACCTCCAACCCCCCTCAATCCATTGATCACCCAACATGTCCATCCTGATGGCATGCCAATTGGAGAGGGAACTCTCTTCCTTACCCAGTTGGGTGATTCTGAGTCAAACAACCTTTTTATCTCTTCTCTAATATTTTTAAATCATCAATAAACAGAAATGCTCAGAGAAAATGAAAAAGATACAATTTATTTTAATGCCCCTGTGATTTTTCTGCTCGCGGCAGTGTCCTGGAGATTCATCTTTATTTCCTGGAGACTCCAGGGTAAACCTGGAGGGTTGGCGACCCCATATCCAGAGCTGGCCGGTTTTCCCGCACAGGGTCATTTTCATATCAGAGTCCCTGAAATTTTACAATGTTGGGTGGAGAGAGTTGGGGGAAGGAATGCTGATCTCAACAATGACCCCTAACCTGACAAGGTCAAGAGCCCCTACACCTGTGTAACATTACCCTATCTCACACCAGACACTCATTGTGAGCTGGAAGAGTGAGGCCGACCATTTAGCACCCGATCAAGAGTTCGTTTTGTGCTGTGGGTGTGGGATGTAAAGACAGTTGAGGCTATCCTCAAACTTACTTTTTAAGCTGAGTCCGTTAAAGCCAGCAGAGAAAGAGAATTTGTAGATTTCCATTTCATCAGCCTGGGTTGAATGCATACCTCGAGTCCCAGAGGCTGAAGGTGAAATGTCAATTTGTTTTAGTTTGGGTTTTTTTTTGTTCTCCACTCTGCTGTTCTCCTCACCTGAAGGCTTTCCCCTATGTTTTGGGTGATATTTCTGGCCTTAGTGTTTTTTGTAGTTTTCAGGATCACTGGAATATCATCCATGTTAAAAA
Organism: Pristiophorus japonicus; assembly: GCF_044704955.1. Taxonomy (NCBI): domain Eukaryota; kingdom Metazoa; phylum Chordata; class Chondrichthyes; family Pristiophoridae; genus Pristiophorus; species Pristiophorus japonicus. The sequence goes on along the minus strand of NC_091988.1, from coordinate 84,538,666 downwards.
CTGCTAGTTTCACCTTTTTAAATTTAGGTGATAGCCTTAGCGATGTGAAATAGGCCTTAGCGTTCTATTCAGTCGTGCAAGGCTGGCGTCCATTTCAACAGCCATTGAGTATGCGTGTTTTTTTTTTAAAAAAGAACTTTTCCCACCAGGGGACCTGGTCTCCATCATTAACATTATAGAACATCTTTTATTCTAGCCTTTGTTGCTTTATAAAATAAACCCTATCAGCCAACTGAGGAACTCCATTTCCTTCTTCATGGGAAGGCATACCATAGTTCTGCTTCTACTTGTACTGTGGGGCAGGGGGAAAAATCCATGATTTATTAATCCTGGCATTACAGCAATGTACTTGTATGCAACATCTCATTTTATTCTCCCATCTCTATTCTGCAGCATGTGATTAGTGATCAATACTGGTTGAGAAATTACAGGCCCCATAGCTATAAATGCCCTTCATTTGTCCTCAACAAATACAATTAGATGATTGTCAAGAGTCAAAAAAAAAAAAAATCACTCAAATTGATTCTCCCGACAGCCTTTTACTTCAGATCCTCCCCATAGTGCTGAGTTATTGCAGCTTTTCTTCAGCATATTTTTGGGCCAGCAATCATTTGGGTGGATTGCCAAAAGTAGCACTCAATGATAACCTAGGCCATAATTGGGCACAAGTTTACATTCAGAAGCACTATTCTCAGCCTTGCACAAGGAGGATGTTATTTATATATATATATCTCAAGTAGGCCAGGTGATACAGCTGTGCCAAAAGTAGAGTTGGCGATAAATGGGCTATAATCAGGCACTCGTTTCCACTTTTCAGCAAATATGGGCAATAACCTGCATCTCAGCTTTTATATGGGCACTAAATGGGAGATGTGCCAAAAGTATAGCCCCAAGATTCTTACTGAGATTCCTCAGCCTGATGTGCTTATGAGCCCAGCCAATGCATGTTTACACTCTATTTAACTGGACAGAGAGGGAGGAGGGGAAGGCAGCATCATAAATTAATCCTCTCCTCCCCACTGCACTTTCCAGACAGGATGTCCAGATGGTGATCAGGAGCAGGAATCTTTGGCTAACTTGCCTCCTCCCTAGCCAAGGGGCAAAGGCCAACTCTATTCCCCCACACTGCTCTCCTTGCTGAGATTGGCTAAAATTGAGTGGACCAAGCAACAAACTTAGGATTTTCTGCTCTGTTGGTCTTAACATTTTTAAAGGCACTGCCTCTTGTGGTGCTAAGTACAGGGGAGATCAGGCATCAACTTTGCCTTGGTGGGTAGTTCTCTCACCATGGAGAGAGAAGATCAAATGCCACGCCAGAGACTGGAGCACAAAATCAAGGATGACATTCAATTCAAGTACTGCACTGGCAGAGGTGCTGTCTTTCAGATTCTGCCCTCAAGCAGCTGCAAAAATCCCATGGGACTATTGGAAGAGCATGCTGTTCTGGCCAATATTTATCAGAATGATCCTGGGGCTAAAATGGTTAAATTATGGGAGCAGGCTGTTTAGACTAGGTTTTTATTCCTCGAGTATAGAAGGTTACAGGGTGATCTAATTGAAATTTAGATTAAAAGGAATTGATTGGGCTAAAACTATTTCCTCTGTTTGGGGAGCCTAGAACAAGTAGGCATAACAATAAAATTAGAGCTACGATGTTCAGGGCTGATGTGAAGCAAAACAAAGTTGTGGAAATTTGGAACTCCTCCTCCAAAATGACAACACTGGGGCTCAACTGAAAAATTCAAAACTGAGATTCATTGATTAGTTAGATAAAAAGTTATGAAGCTTTATGGAACCAAGGCAGGCAGATGAAGTTAAGAGTGCATGGTTGGTGAGGCCTATAAAGGCTCAGCAGCAGCGAGGCAGGAGTGCGTGGTTGGTGAGGCCTATAAAGGCTCAGCGGCAGCGAGAGGCATACCTGTGCAGCTACAGCAGGGAGAGAAGGCAAAAAAGTAGAAAGAAATCAAAAGGTGACGTCACAGCCAAGAGGGTAAGTGATTGGCGAGTAGTTTTTCTCTTCTATAACAGAGAGTAACTTTTAACATTGTTGTTGCCAATTTAAGTGTATCTAAGGGTTAAGTCATGGCAGGAGAGCTTGGTCGGGTGTTATGCTCCTCCTGTACCATGTGGGAACTCAGGGACGACACCAGTGTCCCTGACGACTGTATCTGCAGGAAGTGTATCCACCTCAAGCTCGACAGTCGGCATTGCGGAGTTGGAGCTGCGGGTGGATTCACTCTGGAGCATCCACAATGCTTAGAATGACGTGAGTATCACGTGTAGCGAGTAGGTCTTACCACAGGAGAAGGGTCCACAGCCAGCTAGGGAATGGAAGACCAGCAGGAAGAGTAGTGCAAGGAAGGTAGTGCAGGAGTCCCCTGTGGTCATTCCCCTGCAAAACAGATACACTGCTTTGGGTACTGTTGAGGGGGGATGACTCATCAGGGGAGGGCAGCAGCAGCCAAGTTCATGGCACCGTGGCTGGCTCTGTTGCACAGGAGGGCAGGAAAAAGAGTGGGAGAGCGATAGTGATAGGGGATTCAATTGTAAAGGGAATAGATAGGCGTTTCTGCAGCCGCAACCGAGACTCCAGGATGGTATGTTGCCTCCCTGGTGCAAGGGTCAAGGATGTCTCGGAGCAGCTGCAGGACATTCTAAAAAGGGAATGAGATCAGCCAGTTGTCGTGGTGCATATTGGTACCAACGACATAGGTAAAAAAAGGGATGAGGTACTACGAAATGAATTTAAGGAGCCAAATTAAAAGTAGGACCTCAAAAGTAGTAATCTCTGGATTGCTACCAGTGCCATGTGCTAGTCAGAGTAGGAATCACAGGATAGCGCAGATGAATACGTGGCTTGAGCAGTGGTGCAGCAGGGAGGGATTCAAATTCCTGGGGCATTGGAACTGGTTCTGGGGAAGGTGGGACCAGTACAAACTGGACAGCCTGCACCTGGGCAGGACTGGAACCAATGTCCTAGGGGGAGTGTTTGCTTGTGCTGTTGGGGAGGATTTAAATTAATATGGCAGGGGGATGGGAACCAATGCAGGGAGACAGAGGGAAACAAAAAGGAGGCAAAAGCAAAAGACAGAAAGGAGATGAGGAAAAGTGGAGGGCAGAGAAACCCAAGGCAAAGAACAAAAAGGGTCACTGTACAGCAAAATTCTAAAAGGACAAAGGGTGTTAAAAAAATAAGCCTGAAGGCTTTGTGTCTTAATGCAAGGAGTATCCGCAATAAGGTGGATGAATTAAATGTGCAAATAGATGTTAACAAATATGATGTGATTGGGATTACGGAGACGTGGCTCCAGGATGATCAGGGCTGGAAACTCAACATCCATTGGTATTCAACATTCAGGAAGGATAGAATAAAAGGAAAAGGAGGTGGGGTAGCATTGCTGGTTAAGGAGGAAATTAAGGCAATAGCTCGGAAGGACATTAGCTTGGATGATGTGGAATCTATATGGGTAGAGCTGCAGAATACCAAAGGGCAAAAAACGTTAGTGGGAGTTGTGTACAGACCTCCAAACAGTAGTAGTGATGTTGGGGAGGGCATCAAACATGAAATTAGGGGTGCGTGCAATAAAGGTGCAGCAGTTATAATGGGTGACTTTAATATGCACATAGATTGGGTTAACCAAACTGGAAGCAATACAGTGGAGGAGGATTTCCTAGAGTGCATAAGGGATGGTTTTTTAGACCAATATGTCGAGGAACCAACTAGTGGGGAGGCCATCTTAGACTGGTGTTGTGTAGAGAGAGGATTAATTAGCAATCTCGTTGTGTGAGACTCCTTGGGGAAGAGTGACCATAATATGGTGGAATTCTGCATTAGCATGGAGAATGAAAGTTAATTCAGAGACCATGGTCCAGAACTTAAAGAAGGGTAACTTTGAAGGTATGAGGTGTGATTTGGCTAGGATAGATTGGCAAATGATCCTTAAGGGGTTGACTGTGGATGGGCAATGGCAGACATTTAGAGACCACATGGATGAACTACAACAATTGTACATTCCTGTCTGGTGTAAAAATAAAAAAGAGAAGGTGGCTCAACCGTGGCTATCAAGGGAAATCAGGGATAGTATTAAAGCCAAGGAAGTGGCATACAAATTGGCCAGAAATAGCAGCGAACCTGGGGACTGGGAGAAATTTAGAACTCAGTAGAGGAGGACAAAGGGTTGATTAGGGCAGGGAACATGGAGTACGAGAAGAAGCTTGCAGGCAACATTAAGACGGATTGCAAAAGTTTCTATAGATATGTAAAGAGAAAAAGGTTAGTAAAGACAAACGTAGGTCCCCTGCAGTCAGAATCAGGGAAAGTCATAACGGGGAACAAAGAAATGGCGGACCAATTGAACAAGTACTTTAGTTTGGTATTCACTGAGGAGGACACAAACAACCTTCCGGATATAAAAGGGGTCGGAGGGTCGAGTAAGGAGGAGGAACTGAGGGAAATCGTGTTGGGGACATTGATGGGATTGAAGGCCGATAAATCCCCAGGGCCTGATGGACTGCATCCCAGAGTACTTAAGGAGGTGGCCTTGGAAATAGTGGATGAATTGAGTCATTTTCCAACATTCCATTGACTCTGGATCAGTTCCTATGGAGTGGAGGGTAGCCAATATAACCCCACTTTTTAAAAAAAGGAGGGAGAGATATAACAGGGAATTATAGACCAGTCAGCCAGACATCGGTAGTGGGTAAAATGATGGAATCAATTATTAAGGATGTCATAACAGCACATTTGGAAAGAGGTGACATGATAGGTCCAAGTCAGCATGGATTTGTGAAAGGGAAATCATGCTTGACAAATCTTCTGGAATTTTTTGAGGATGTTTCCAGTAGAGTGGACAAGGGAGAAGCAGTTGATGTGGTATATTTGGATTTTCAGAAGGCTTTCGACAAGGTCCCACACAAGAGATTAATGTGCAAAGTTAAAGCACATGGGATTGGGGGTAGTGTGCTGACATGGATTGAGAACTGATTGTCAGACAGGAAGCAAAGAGTAGGAGTAAATGGGGACTTTCAGAATGGCAGGCAGTGACTAGTGGGGTACCGCAAGGTTCTGTGCTGGGGCCCCAGCTGTTTACACTGTACATTAATGATTTAGACAAGGGGATTAAATGTAGTATCTCTAAATTTGTGGATGACACTAAGTTGGGTGGCAGTGTGAGCTGCGAGGAGGATGCTATGAGGCTGCAGTGTGACTTGGATAGGTTAGGTGAGTGGGCAAATGCATGGCAGATGAAGTATAATGTGGATAAATGTGAGGTTATCCACTTTGGTGGTAAAAACAGAGAGACAGACTATTATCTGAATGGTGACAGATTAGGAAAAGGGGAGGTGCAACGAGACCTGCGTGTCATGGTACATCAGTCATTGAAGTTGACATGCAGGTACAGCAGGCGGTTAAGAAAGCAAATGGCATGTTGGCCTTCATAGCAAGGGGATTTGAGTACAGGGGCAGGGAGGTGTTGCTACAGTTGTACAGGGCCTTGGTGAGGCCACACCTGGAGTATTGTGTACAGTTTTGGTCTCCTAACCTGAGGAAGGACATTCTTGCTATTGAGGGAGTGCAGCGAAGGTTCACCAGACTGATTCCCAGGATGGCAGGACTGACCCATCAAGAAAGACTGGATCAACTGGGCTTGTATTCACTAGAGTTCAGAAGAATGAGGGGACCTCAGAAACGTTTAAAATTCTGACGGGAACAGACAGGTTAGATGCAGGAAGAATGTTCCCAATGTTGGGGAAGTCCAGAACCAGGGGACACAGTCTAAGGATAAGGGGTAAGCCATTTAAGACCGAGATGGAGGAGGAATTTCTTCACCCAGAGTGTGGTGAACTTGTGGAATTCTCTACCACAGAAAGTTGTTGAGGCCAATTCACTGAATATATTCAAAAAAGGAGTTAGATGGAGTCCTTACTACTAGGGGAATCAAGGGGTATGGTGAGAAATCAGGAATGGGGTACTGAAGTTGCATGTTCAGCCATGAACTCATTGAATGGCAGTGCAGGCTAGAAGGGCCAAATGGCCTATTCCGGCACCTATTTTCTATGTTTCTATACAGATCAGCCATAAATGAAATTAAATGGCAGAACAGAGTGGTTGAATTGCCTACTCTTCTACATTTACCTGAATAGGAGCAAGAGTCCATGGCACTATTTGCTATAGGGGTTAGCAGTTCTCCTGATGCCCAAATACCCCTTAACCAATACAGACTTGAGAAGCAGTTATGCATCATACAGACAAGTGAGGAGCTCTCACCAATTGGCTATCCCCAGTTTATGTCAGGCTGGGAGGCTGTCCATCATCAATATTTCACCCTTCAACTTGCACCCCCTAAATATTCAAGTGAAGAGTTTCATTCTATTCATAACTACAGATAATGAAGCAGTCCTTGACCACATACAGCAAGACTTGAACATTCAGGCTTTGGCTGATAGTTACTTGCCACATACCACACATGTGCCAGACAATGACCACCACGAGTCCAAACATCACCCGTTAATATTCAATGGCATTACCATTGCTGAATCCCCTACCAACATCCTGGGGGATACTATTGACCAGAAACTTAACTAGACTAGCCACATAAATAATGTGGCACCAAGAGCTGGTCAGAGACTGGGTATTCTGCAATGAGTGTCTCACCTGACTCCCCAAAGCCTTTCCAACATCTACAAAGCACAAGTCAGGAGTGTGATGGAATACTCTCCATTTGCCTGGATGAGTGCAGCTCCAACACTCGAAGCTTGACACCATCCAAGGCAAAAGCTGCCCACTTGATTGGCACTCCATCCAACACCTTAAACATCCACTCCCTCCAGCACCAGTGTACCATGGCTGCAGTGTGTACCATCTAAAAGATGCACTGCAGCAAATTGCCAAGGCTTCTTCAGCAGCACCTCACATACCCACAACCTCTATCACCCAAAAAAAGGATGAGGGCAGCAAGTCCATGGGAATACCACCACCTCCAAGTCACACCATCCTGACTTGGAAGTATATCACCATTCCTTCATTGTTGCTGGGTCAAAATCCTGGAACTCTCAACAGTACTATGGGAATACTGTCAGATAGACTGCAGCAGTTTAAGGTGGTAGCTCACCATCTTCTCAAGGGAAATCAAGGATGGGCAATAAATGCTGACCTTGCCAGCAACATCCACATCCTATGAATAAAAAAAATTCTCACTTTTGGCCAGCAGATAAGGAACCATTTTCCCAGTTGGTGCTACTGCCAGAGTCTGGCCTGTGCACATTTGATGTTTAAGGGAGAGCAATGGAGGAGCTGTCACTGCTACATAAATGACATGAGCCTTGGGATTGAATTAAGTCAACTTGGAGAATCTCCTTCTAGAGCTCCCAGAGTGATTACTGTTAACACAAACTTGCATTTATATAGAACGATGTCCCAAGGCACTTTACAGGAGCAAAATCAGACAAATACTACTTTAGGACAGGTAACCAAACTCTTGGGTCAATGAGGTGGATAATGAATATTGAGGCAGAGAGGTTTGGAGAGGGAATTTCAGACTTAAGGCCCCAGATGACTGAAGGCACACAATGCCAGAATTCAAACAAAAATTGATCTTTTATCAAACCACAGTTTGACTTCACTAACTAGTTTGGAGAGTGCATTACATAATTAAAATTAACCCTTAAAGGATGCTAAATGTGGAACACATTCAGAGTTACAGTACATGGAGGCAAAGACACTAACTGTAGTGGACATTGAACAAGGTGGCCAATTAAAGAGATGCTGCTTTGGTCTATTCCCTTGGCACTGGAGGGAGACTAACCTGCTCTCAACTTCCTGGCTGACAGAATGCTGGGTGTCTGTAACTCCATCTACTTTCTGTAGAAAGATGGCAGCAGCTCCTTATTACTTACATCCATTTAAAGTAAATATTTAAATCAAGAGTGGTGATTTAATAAAGGCTTTTAATAAGGGTTGGGGAGGAGAACACTTTCTATTGGTAGGAGGGTCAGTCACCAGGTGACAGATTTAAAGGTAATTAGCAAATGAGCCAGAGGGGAGGAGAGAAATATATGCAGTGAGTTGTTATAATAATCTGGAGTGCAGTGCCTGAAGGATAGCAGAAGCACATTCAATAGTAACTTCCAAAAGGGAATTGGATATCTATCAAGAGAAAACTTCAAGGCTATGGGGAAAGCAGGGTTGTGGGATTAATTGGAGAGAACATTCAAAGAGCCAGCACAGGCACAAAGGGCCAAGTGGCCTCCTATGCTGGGGTTAAATTAAAAAGCAGAACCACAAAAGGTAATAATCTCTGGATTACTACCTGAGCTATGAGTAAATTTGCATTGGTAATAAGAGCAAAGAGATGAACATGAGGCTCAAAGACTGGTGTGGGAGAAATGAGTTTTGATTCCTGATGCACTGGCACCAGTACTAGGGTTAAGAGGGAGCTGTTCCATTGGGACTAATATCCTGGTGAATTGAATAACTAGGGCTTTAAATTATAATGGTGGGGGTAATTCAGGTGAGGCAAAAATTTAAAAAGTCAAAGAAAGAAGGCAATAGGAGTAGTGTAGCGAAGGGGGAAATGATAACCAGAGCATGATAGGAAGGGATAGAATATATAAAAATGAGTGAATTAGAAAGTGGCATCAAAGCAGGGGGGGGAAAAAAAATGGTGAAAAGACAAAATTAAAAGCTTTGATTGCACACAGTAATCATAAGATCGATGTGTTGACAGCACAAATACATATAAAGGAGTATGATCTGATAGCCATGAGACCTAGTTGTAAGGTGACCAAGGCTGGGAACTAAATATTCAGAGGTATTTGTCAATTTGAAAGTACAGACAGAAAGGAAAAGGAGGTGGTAGCACTTAAAAGGATGAGATGTGCATGAGAAAAATTATATTGGCTCAGAAGATCAAGATGTTGAATCATTTTTTGTAGATAAGAAATAAGAAGTCACTGATAGGCAGTGTATACACTCCCCAATAGTAGCTATACTATTGGACAGAGTATCAAGAAATAATGGAGGCTTGTAAGAAAAGGTATGGCAATAATTATGAGCAATTTTAATATTCATATTGATTGGACAAATCAAATTGGCCAGTAGCCTTGAGGAAGAGTTCATAGACTATCTGGGATAGTTTTAGAACAATTGTGGAATCAACCAGGGAATCTTAGATCTGATAGAGACAGGATTAATAAAATTCTCATAGTAAAGGATCCTCTAGTAAAGTGATCATAGCATGGTTGAATTTCAAATTCAGTCAGAGGGTGATGAAGTTGGGTCTCAAACCAGTGTCCTGATCTTAAATAAAAGGAGGAGACTACAAAAAAGGTACAAAGGCAGAGTTGGATAAAGTGGACTGGGAAAATAGATTAAAGAGTAAGATGGTTGATTAGCAGTGGCAGACAAGATATTTCATAACTTGCAACAAAAATATATTCTAGGGAGAAAACCAAGAAGAACCATTTGTGGCTAACTAAGGAAGTAAAAGATGGTATCAAGTTAAAAACAATGCTGCCAAGATTATTGGGAGGCCAGAGGATTTGGAAATTAAAAACAGCAAAGGAAAACTAAAAAAAAGTGTAATCTAGCAAGAAATATAAAAGATAGTAAGAGCTTCTACAAGTATAGAAAGAGGAGAGAGAGAGTAGTTAAGGGACCAATATTTACTTTAGGAGGATGAGACTGGGGAACAGGGAAATGGCAAAGATGTTGAACAAATATTTTGTATCTGTTTTTAATGGTAGAAGACATTATAAACATCCCAATAGTAGATAATCAAGGGGCTGAAACTTAACTGAAGAAATATTTGGTAAAGTAATGGGACTAAAGATGGACAAGTCCCCTGGACCTGAAAGCCTGAATCATAGGGTCTTAGAAGTGGCTGCAGAGATAATGGATGTATTAGTAGCAATCTACCAAAATTCCCTGGATTCTAGAGGTCCCAACAGATTGAAAAACTGCAAATCTAACACCTATATAAAAAAGTGGGAGACAAAGCAGGAAGCTAAACCAGTTAGCATATCATGGGGAAAATGCTCGATTCCATTGTTAAGGAATCAGTACATTTGGAAAAGCATAATTCAAACAAACAGTCAGCATGGTTTTATAAAAAGGGAAATCATGTTTGACAAATTTGCTGGAGTTCTTTGGGGATGTAACAAGCAGGTGGGAAAAGGGTGAACTAGTGGATATGGTGTATTTGAATTTCCCAAAAGGCATTTGATAGGTGCCCCATAAAAGGTTACTACACAAGATAAGAGCTCATGGGGTTGGGAGTAATATTAGTTAGGCAATCCTGTATCCATGATAATAGAAAACAGAATCGGGAATGAATATGAATGGGTTATTTTCCAGTTGGCAAACAATAACTAGTGGGGTGCCACAGGGATCAGTGCTGGGGCCTCAACTATTTACAATCTATATTAATGAATTGGATGAAGGGACTGAATGTAATGTAGCCAAGTTTGAGGGGGTAGGGAATAGGCAAGGCAATCAGAGAGAATCAATTCAGGGGCTCAGACTGGAAGAGTCACCCCAGCTCAGCATTCCGCAAGGTAACAAATGGGAATCTTTTTAACCGCCACCATCTCCAGGCTAGATCCAAGGTCGTCCTATCCTCTCATCGAATGACAATATGACCAAACAATCCTCAATGCCTAATCCGAGGCGTACAAAACATGGGCATTACACTAAACATCTGCAAAACAAAGGTCCTCCACCAACCTGACCCCCCCCCCACCACCACCCACCACGGTGAGGCCTTGGACAATGTGGAACATTTTATATACACCTCCTCAGGAGCCTACTGTCAGCAAGGGCAGACATAGATGACATCCAATATCCCTTCCAGTATGCCAGCACAGCCTTCTGTTACCCGAGAGTTTTTGGAAAACCAGAGCCTCAAATCTGGCATTAAACTTATGGTCTACAAGACAGCAGTGATACCTGCCCTCCCTTATGGATCAGATGTGGACTATTTCCAGCAGACACCTCAAAGCACTGAAGTACCACCAACACTGCCTCTGCAAGATCCTGCAAATCCATTGGGAGGACAGATGCACCATCAATGTTCTTGCTCAAGCCAACATCAAAGCAATGACCATGCTCGGTCAGCTCTGCTGGCAGGCCACATTATCTGCATGCCTGACATGAGACTCCCAAAATAAGCACTCTTCAGAGCCTCGACACACCAAGCAAGCCTCTGGCAGGAAGAGGTAATGCTTCAAGGACACCCTCAAAGCCTCCTTGATAAAGTGCAACATCCTCACGGGCACCTGGCCCAAGACTATCCAAAGTGGAGGAAGAGCACCTGGGAGGGCACTGAGCACCTAGAGCATGCAGAAACCAAGCACAGATAGCAGAAGGAGCATGTGGCAACCCAGTTTCACCACCCACCCTTTCAACCACTGTCTGTCCCACCTGTGACAGACTGTAGGTCCTGCATTCAGCCACCCAAGAATTCACTTAGAGCAGAAGTGCCTCTGGATCTGGGAAGGCTGCAGTTTTTCCTCTGGAAGCTGCAGATGTCCCAAGATGCCCTCCTTCAGCTTTGGGCCTGGAAGGGCTGGCTGGAGACTGGTCAACACCCTCCTCAGAGGGTTCAGTCTAACTTTACTCAGGTGAGGTCATACATGGAGGCACTGGTGGAATGACCAGTCTGGGGCCAGGAATGCTGCGAGCTGGAGAGAGCGCATCTTCTGTATCCTGGCCCAAAGAGCCTGAATAACTCAGGTGGCACAATACCGCCACCAATCTGAGGGAGCTCAGGTTGGTGCTGTGGCACCACAGGAAGGACCCCCATGGCAAACCCAGCCATGAAAGCAACATGGATGTCTTGGGGGCAGCCAGCTGTGACTGCATGCGAACAGCCACAGTCTGAAAGCCACCAGATGACAGCACTTAGCCACTCCATTGACTCTTGCAGAGCCACAACCATCCTCCAAAGCAGCACCGATACGCTCATTCCCTCCTGCCTGTGTTGCAATGGCAGCTGCCACATCAACCCAAGGTGAATTTCCCATGGGTATAATGCCTCAATTAAGATGGCAAACTCAGGTTTGAAGGACTAAGACTGGAACTCTTAGTGTTTTAGTTATAAAATATTGCAGGTGGGCAAGAGCCTGTTTGAATTAAGCAGAGAACCAGGACAGACTAATGTGCTGGGAACAGTTGAAGGAATGAGGGCTTATTGAGGGAAAGTGGGATGGACACAGGGACTGTCATGATAGCAACAGCACTGGGAATTTAAAAAAAATTATAAACAAATATAATTGTGTTGTGTTACAGGGAAACCATGGAATTTAACATGGGAGAGGAGCTTGAAGCAAAAAAGATTGAAGCCTGGATTTATACAACTGAAGTTCAAATCAGTTTATTAAATCCAACACCAAAGACTAACTCAAGCAGAAGTCACATTTCCAAATTTAACCATTGACAAATATTGGAAAACCTCTTGAGAGAAGGATTCAGTGGAGTTTTCTGGACAGTAGGAAGGCCACCAGAACAGCTGAGATCAGGGCCCCAAATGCCAATGTCACAGCCACAACCAGAAGCACCTCAGAATTTGCATCACCTGCAGAGAATGAGAAGCCATTGGAATCAGGAGTCACAAGACAGGATTTGGGTTTTCATAAAATCAACACTCACCTCGCGATGAACTCGGAATCTCCTCACGAGTCCCGACAGCTTCACTTCTCACCGAATGAGCCAGGTCCTTCAGATCAGCATCCAGAATGATCAGGGGTCCAAGGGAGGCATCACCCTCCCACACAGGCTCCGACTCTGCAACAATTCATTCCATCCAGTTACAAACATCCAATAGCCCCAACACCCAATACCACCACAACATACCCAGCTCAGGTAGGAACTCCCTCCTACCCCTGGAGTGAAGTCTTCCTTCAGATCGCAATCTCGGGGCTCTGCAGTTGCCCCCATCACAACAGGCACAAGCCTCATTGGATCCTTCCACCATGGACAGGTCCAATTCAGTCACCAGGGACCATCTAAACAAGGAAGCAAGCCATTGATAGAAGCATCCATATGCCAAAAACAAAGAGGATCACCATTGTTGGGTAGATTTCACTCACCGGTTGGCTGGCTTCTGGAAGGAACAAGCTTTGTTGACTGAATCTGGCCTTTGATCTGCTGCAGCTACTTTCAGGTGGCAAGTGATGAAGATCTGCAGGAGACACATGCAGGAGTTACTCAGTGTCAAACGCTCACCATCTTAGCAACATTTGGCCTCCTCTTACCAAGTCCCAGTCATCCTCAGAGAAGCGGAATGCATCCAGCTTGAACCGAAGTTTGTCCTGGTGATCTCGCAGAGACACAAAAGATGAAAAGGAGTCTTCGTCTCGGCTGTCCAACAGACAACTGGAAAGAGGGTCAAAAAGAGCTGCATTAAGAGATTTCCTTCACCAGCCAGTTATGGGATTGGCTCATGCAGCCAAAATAAGGAGCATACCCATTGAAGTCAATGATGCTGTATCTGGGGGTGGAATCCTGGTCTGGGCTCAGTGTAGCTACACAGCGGTCAATGTACAGCTTCAGTGGCATGTGGTTCATGGTCATAACAGAGGCTTCAATGTGAATGAGGTCACCCAGGTGGTAGATATTGGAGGCACGCTCTGCACTCCAGTCATCTGGATGGAAAGAGACAGATGTTCCTTAATTGATTCCAAGGAACAGGTAACAGGCATGGTAGACAATTGACCACCACTTACCAGTCATCAGACACAGGGAGAATGACAAATGTCCCTCTGCCACCTTGGTGGAGGAGAATGGGACCCAGGTGGGCTCGATCGCATTGCTACTCACTGTCCTCTTCCTGTGGGAAGGAAGAAAGGCCAGCTTTACTTCCAATTCAAACCCCAACAACCCCCATTGGAGGAAGGGAGGAGAGCCTGTCAATCATCCACCTTACCTGGGATAATGACACACAATTGGAACAACTGCTCCACTGGTTCTCACAATGACTCCTCCAATACGGCTTGGTCTGTAGTACAGGTGGATGGTGTAAATCAGCAGGTCATCAGTCATCTGGGAAAGAAATGATCTGGTTAGGGTCAGGTACAAAACATGTTATTCATGGACAAAAGAGCAGTGTTTAAAGAAACCCACTCACCTCTTCATACTTGTTAATTAACTAGAGCCCTAGTCCTATCCAAATACTTAGATATATTGTAGGCCACTGAGGAAAGGGAACTTCAATTATCTAACATCCTTCACATTGCAAAACATTCCAAGGCACATCATGGGTAGGTTATCAGACAAAATTTGATACCAGTCTACTTAAGCAGATATTTTGTGATCAAATATGTCTTAAATAATTGGAGTGATAGAAAGGTAGTTTAGAGATGGAAAACCTTGTATAATGAGATAACCACACCATTGGGTCTCACACATAGTACTTAAATGGTCACTTATGGTGAGAATTCCTTCTGACAATGGTCTGGAGTCTGTTTCCTCATCACTTCCACCAGAGGCAAGTTCTGCATCACTAAAGGCACCTCTTAACTTGATGAAAAATATGTCAATCTTTCTGCATAGAAAACCTCTCGATTATTGCCCTATGATTCATTCTATAACAGGGTCAAAAACTGCATGGAACCCAAACTGTCACAACCAAAGACAACCACAAATTCAACAAAAAAGTAATGCAACTATTTGTACTGAACTTTTCTTGTGCACACATCAGTCAAGCCACAAAAGCTTACAAATTTGAACCACTCACCTATGTAGCTACAAACCCATCTCACACCCTCCACTGTTGCATGGCTAATACACTATCTTTAGCAGTGTGCTACAGTCCAGATGCCCAGTTTCAATTCAATCAATAAATGTTGAATCCAGGAAAGAAACCTGCACAAATGCCCCTCATTTAAGGCAGCCTCACTAATATATTCTGAACATGGTCTAATCAAATCTAGAGCTTACATTAACTGTAATGGCAATTGATTACAGCACAATCAGTCCACTCAGCCCAACTAGTCTATGCCCATGTTCCTTCTCCCAGGTACCCACTGGTTGCAGAAGGTTTTAGATCAAGAATCAAATTACCTTTACTGTGCTGTCACATTCATGGAGTCCATAGTGAAATAGGACAGTGTGGTTCTGAGAGTAGACCCCAGTTGGCAGACAACCTGTTAACCCCAGGGTCAGATCAGCTGCTTTAATCAGGTGCCTGGTTCCAAATAAATCCATCTGCACACTGACCAGCAGGTTCTGCTCTCCACACTGCACCATCACAGTCCGCAGTGGAGACACACTTCGCCCCTCAGACTTACTGAAACCAGAACCAAAAGCTGGGCCAGGAGGGACACGAGTGGCCTTCTCAATGCTCCATGGGAAGTCCCAGTTTCTAAACCGCTGCCTAGTATCAGAGCAATAAACAGCTCCAATCAAAACCAACAGAGGCCCCAAGCCCTTCACTAGTTGCCCCATAATACAAACTACTGCAGCTCAACTGTGCTCTGTGAGGAGCCCCCTGATCCCCTTTTATACACACAGCCTGCAGTCACCTGAAAACAATTGAAGCAAGTGTGGCTAAACTAAACCAATAGACTATCCAACAATCTTACTAATTGGTTGTTCCCAGAAAGTTTTTCACACAGACTGGGTCAGTGATCGGGAGATGCACCAGGTTGGAGACTATCTGGGTCTATGGGAAAATGGAGTATGAGAAGAAGCTTGCAGGGAACATTAAGACGGATTGCAAAAGTTTCTATAGATATGTAAAGAGAAAAAGGTTAGTAAAGACAAATGTAGGTCCCCTGCAGTCAGAATCAGGGGAAGTCATAACGGGGAACAAAGAAATGGCGGACCAATTGAACAAGTACTTTGGTTCGGTATTCACGAAGGAGGACACGAACAACCTTCCGGTTATAAAAGGGGTCGGGGGGTCTAGTAAGGAGGAGGAACTGAGGGAAATCCTTATTAGCCGGGAAATTGTGTTGGGGAAATTGATGGGATTGAAGGCCGATAAATCCCCAGGGCCTGATGGACTGCATCCCAGAGTACTTAAGGAGGTGGCCTTGGAAATAGCAGATGCGTTGACAGTCATTTTCCAACATTCCATTGACTCTGGATCAGTTCCTATGGAGTGGAGGGTAGCCAATGTAACCCCACTTTTTAAAAAAGGAGGGAGAGAGAAAACAGGGAATTATAGACCGGTCAGCCTGACATCGGTAGTGGGTAAAATGATGGAATCAATTATTAAGGATGTCATAGCAGTGCATTTGGAAAGAGGTGACATGATAGGTCCAAGTCAGCATGGATTTGTGAAAGGGAAATCATGCTTGACAAATCTTCTGGAATTTTTTGAGGATGTTTCCAGTAGAGTGGATAAGGGAGAACCAGTTGATGTGGTATATTTGGACTTTCAGAAGGCGTTCGACAAGGTCCCACACAAGAGATTGATGTGCAAAGTTAGAGCACATGGGATTGGGGGTAGTGTACTGACATGGATTGAGAACTGGTTGTCAGACAGGAAGCAAAGAGTAGGAGTAAATGGGTACTTTTCAGAATGGCAGGCAGTGACTAGTGGGGTACCGCAAGGTTCTGTGCTGGGGCCCCAGCTGTTTACACTGTACATTAATGATTTAGATGAGGGGATTAAATGTAGTATCTCCAAATTTACGGATGACACTAAGTTGGGTGGCAGTGTGAGCTGCGAGGAGGATGCTGTGAGGCTGCAGAGCGACTTGGATAGGTTAGGTGAGTGGGCAAATGCATGGCAGATGAAGTATAATGTGGATAAATGTGAGGTTATCCACTTTGGTGGTAAAAACAGAGAGACAGACTATTATCTGAATGGTGACAGATTAGGAAAAGGGGAGGTGCAAAGAGACCTGGGTGTCATGGTACATCAGTCATTGAAGGTTGGCATGCAGGTGCAGCAGGCGGTTAAGAAAGCAAATGGCATGTTGGCCTTCATAGCAAGGGGATTTGAGTACAGGGGCAGGGAGGTGTTGCTACAGTTGTACAGGGCATTGGTGAGGCCACACCTGGAGTATTGTGTACAGTTTTGGTCTCCTAACCTGAGGAAGGACATTCTTGCTATTGAGGGAGTGCAGCGAAGGTTCACCAGACTGATTCCCGGGATGGCGGGACTGACCTATCAAGAAAGACTGGATCAACTGGGCTTGTATTCACTGGAGTTCAGAAGAATGAGAGGGGACCTCATAGAAACATATAAAATTCTGACGGGGTTAGACAGGTTAGATGCAGGAAGAATGTTCCCAATGTTGGGGAAGTCCAGAACCAGGGGTCACAGTCTAAGGATAAGGGGTAAGCCATTTAGGACCGAGATGCGGAGGAACTTCTTCACCCAGAGAGTGGTGAACCTGTGGAATTCTCTACCACAGAAAGTTGTTGAGGCCAATTCACTAAATATATTCAAAAAGGAGTTAGATGAGGTCCTTACTGCTAGGGGGATCAAGGGGTATGGCGAGAAAGCAGGAATGGGGTACTGAAGTTGAATGTTCAGCCATGAACTCATTGAATGGCGGTGCAGGCTAGAAGGGCCGAATGGCCTACTCCTGCACCTATTTTCTATGTTTCTATGTTTTAAGACAAGTTCAGCTTTTGTTTTTTGATGTACTGAAGATTTACTGAAACAAAATATAATGAAAGAAACATGTACAGACCCCTAAAGAGCGTACATTCTATTCAACCAATGTAAATTTAATCATACTTTCCAACTTCAGAAAAATACAGAGCTATATTTTATTAAGAGCTTTGTTAATGTTTAACTGAAAGAAGTCTATTTCCATCTCCGTACCACTACCCGACTCCGCTCCTGCCTCAGCTCATCTGTTGCTGAAACCCTCATCCACCAAGTCCCGAAACCTCCCTCGGGAGCCGGCGCCTCACAACTTGAGCCTCCTCAGGGAAATCCCCTCCATGCCTTTCAGTTCTGCGCAGATGGATTTCCTGTAAGGGCTGCTCCTGCACACTCTCCACCTTGCCATCCTCGTCTGCTATCCGGACACGACGTGGCGCACCATCTTGCCATCCAGAGGAGGCGGGGGTCCCCAATGGAGTGCACTATATGCTTGAGTCCTCCCTCTATTTATTGGCGACTTGGCCTGGAGGATGTTGCATGGAGCAGTCCCGAGCAATAAGTTTTTAAATCGGTTCATGGGCTACCAGACTGCCTGCAATTTCTGTGGTTTGGAAGAGTCTGTGTTTCATGTTCTTATCCAATATGCGAGGTTGCAGCCCTTGTTCCATTATTTGAAGAGGCTGTTCCCCAAATTCTGGTTACACTTCAGTCCCACAATCCTGATCTTTGGGCATCCTGTGTGGAGGGGAGCGGGCAGGTTGGAAGGCCTCCTCGTAGGACTGCTCCTGGGCCTGGCCAAGGTATCCATCAGCCGGTCTAGGCAGCGGGCGGTCGAGGGGGTCGTTCAGCCCGACTGCCTGCCTCTCTTCCGCGGTTACAATCGGGCCAGGGTGTCCCTGAGAGGAACTTGCGGTGCTCATGGCCTTCCATTAGAGGTGGGCGCTGGAGGGACTGGAGTGCATCATCACCCCTGGCAACTAAATTTTTATTTGATTTTATGTCTAAAGTTTAATTTGTTTAATTTGCTGGTTTTAGTGGCCCCCACTCCCTTTTAGCCAGGGGGCACTTGTATCATTTCTCTTTTTAGTGCCCTAAAACCTCCCCACCACAAAAAAGAAGGGGCATTGGAAAAAGAAAATGTATTTTGGAGTGTGACCCCCCCTTGCAGGGACATTTGGTTAAAGTGCACAACTGAAATAGTTGAAACTCTCGTCCACACCCCTTCATAATCTCTAACCTTGATTTTTCGAATACTCTCCTGATCGACCTCCCATCTTTCACCCTACGCATAATTGAGCTCATCCAAAACTCTGCTGCCCGTTTCCTAACTCGCACCAAATCCCGTTCACCCATTACCCCTGTGCTCACAAACCTGCGTTGAATCTTGATCCGGCAACGCCTTAATTTTAAAATTCTCATCCTTGTTTTCATATCCCTCCATGGCCTCACCCCTCCCGATCTCTGTAATCTCCTCCAGCCCTACTGCCTTCCAAGATCTCTGCGCTCTCCCAATTCTGGCCTCTTGTACATCCTCGAATGCCATCGCTCCACCATTGGCAGCCGTGCCTTAAGCTACCTTTGTCCTAAGTTCTGGAATTCCCTCCCGAAACCTCTCATCCTCTCGAATTCTCTCCTCCTTTAAGACGCTCCTTAGATCACTCCATGGACTTGCCCCTCCCTATCTCTGTAATCCTTTTCAGCCTCACAATCCTACAAGATGTCTGCGCTCCTCAAATTCTGGTCTCTTGAACATCCCTCATTATAACTGCTCAACCATCAGTGGTGGACATGCCTTCAGCTGCCTAAGCTCTGGAACTCCCTTCCTAAACCTCAACGCCTCTCTACCTCTCTTTCCTCCTTTAAGACGCTCATTAAAACCTACCTCTTTAAACAAGCTTTTGGTCATCTGCCTTCATTTCTTCTGTGGCTCGGTGTCAAATTTATATGTTTGTCTGTAACACTGTTGTGAAGCACCTGTGGTTGTTTTATTACATTAAAGGTGCTATATAATTAAAAGTTACCTATCTCTTTGACTAAGATTTTAGACACCTGTCTTACTATCTCTATAAGTAGCTCCATGTCAAATCTTGATGGATAACACTCCTGTGAAGTGCCTAGGGATGTTTTACTACTTTAAAGGTGCTATATAAATACAATTTGTTGTTGTTTTTAAAGCTGCACATCGGCTCTTTTGTAATCCTTTTTGTGCAAGGCCCTAAAAATATTGGAGACATGTTCAGAGTGAGATTGGATCCAGACCTAAACAGGTAAACTGACCTGATGCAATCTGCAGTGATCTATTGAGGTGAAGGAGCTGGTTGCATGTGGAGAATTGGTCAAGTCTTGGTTTATTTTAATAAACCAATAGAGGTGATGCTGGAATGGCCCAGTTCCACCAACAGAGAGGCAACTACACAAGTGCCCCTCAAACTGAGGTGGCACCACTAATATAATTAAATATCAACACCTATTAAACTAAAATAAACTCATAATGTAAATCATAAGATTATTACTCGAGTACGCTCCATATTTCCGCTAATTGCCCTGACCATAACATCTCTGGTGATGTATCAGAGTGAATCCAGGCCTCCACACAATACACCAGGAAGGACTATGCTGAAGCATGAAATAAGTTGTATCCAGTTTGCCGAAGTAAACAGAGGCCAAAGAAATCAAGGAAAAATCAGGCCTTGGGTATTCGGGCACCCAATGTCTTGTGTGTGGGATAACATACCTCAAGAAAATTGGACTTTACAATCATATATGAGAACCCACAACATGTATGAAATGGAAATGGGCTGTCATCATCGACAATGATGGACAAACTACCAGCATCATTTGTTTCGCTCTTATTCCATTCTCCTTAGTATCATGAAATAAAATGTGACTGTTTGATGCTCATTATTGCAGTTGTTAGGCACTTTAATGCCGCTTAGATGGATGAAAGTAAGAATGTTATTAGCTTTGATGTAGTGCCAATTATAATACACCTTTCACCTCAAACTTGTCATTGCTCATAGCCGGTGGGCTTCTCAAGCTAGTTTTGCCTTTTGATGACAGTCACTTTGAGTAGTGAAATAGATACTACATTTGGTTTTAGAAAGTCTGTGATTCTGAATGTAACATTAAAGTAAGATTTAGGGGCTGGCAAAATAGCAATTTATGTTATTCTGTGACACTATCTGCTAATGTTTCAGGGCTTTCCTCATTTCAGGATTTTCCTCCAGTATAATGGTCATACAGGTACGCACATGTAAATAAAAGACTATAAAGCTTTGACAAGCTGAACGATAATGTGAATAAATGCAGATGGATAGAAACATTGAACCGAGATTAGGATCACTAAATCGTTCCCATTGGAAACCAGATTTCATATACCAGAAAGGAGAAGATGTGGCAGTCATTGATGTAACTAAAATTTGAAGATATTAATCAACCATTAGATAAAGCTTGGTCCAAAAAACAGAATAGATAGTGTCATCTTCAAACTGGAATCAAGAATCTGTCTGAAGGCAAAGTATAATTTTATTTTGTATTTGTGATTGGTGATAGAAGTAAATGGCTAGAATGAAACAACAAATTGCTGTCTTTCCTGAAGATTGACCACTATAAAACACTTGCTTGTCAGACTCGAAGACAAGATATTATTGAATCTGGAAATCCTCCAGATCTTTTCAGATAGTTAAACAATTTTAATATTTTTCAAATTCAATAATAAATTCAATTTTGTTACACTACTCGGGCTTAATGTCTTACCGTAAGACCAGTTAATCTGTTTCATATCGGTTTTTATTGTTCTAATTTGCTACTGCTTTCTTTTTATATTGGTAGTTGACTGAACACATTCAATTAAACTAGAAAAACATATTCATGATAATCCAGGTAATATGGCATATAAATGCCTACAACTGTATGACATCTGGCTTGGCTCTCCAACTCTATCCTGTCTGTGTGAGCTCCAATGCTTGATGGTACTAGAATCCCTTTCAATTCTTCCTTGGCCTTCTTGCGATTGTGACGGGACCTTGTGGATAAGCCACATATATACTTGAGAAGAGCACTGATTTAATTACATTTTATTCCCAGAGTGTAGCTTTATAAAAGGAAATCGCTCTGTAATGGCCTCGATGTGTACTGTGTTGGGTTCCGAATGAATGTCTGTTGAAAGGGAAAGAGACCTGGGTGTTATAGTGCATGAGTCGCGAAAGGTTTACGATCAGTGTTGAGAAGGTGCATGGAAAACAAATGGGGGTAATTTTAACAAGTGTAAAACTAGTGATAACGAATCTGCCACTTGTCATACATCTTTCCCAATCTTCCTTTCTATTGACTTCAGATGGCCGGAGGTTTTTCTTTTCGCAGAGGATCATTGACCTCTGAAATAAGTTGCCAGCTCGTACAGTGAGAGCGGATTTGATGCAAATGCTCTATAGGGAGCTGGATGAGTTGCTGGAGGAGGCCGATATTGTTACATACAAAAGGTAGGGGATGTTGGGTGATTTACTTCATGGTCACAGTTATCTGCTGGAACTTAGTTTTGATCGCCATTGGGGGTCGGTGAGAGATTTCTCAAAAAAAATGTTTCCCCTGAATTGGCCTAGGTTTTTTTTTGCCCCTCCCAGGAGATTGCTGCTGGTGAGTGTGGAACAGTGAGGCTGATGATGAATAGTTGCAACATGACTGAATGGGACAGGCTCAATGGACCAGCTGTTTTTTATTTCTCTCCATCTTTTTCAAGTGCTTCCCTTTTACCATTGACTGAAAAGCACAATGGGGTGATTCCCTGATTCTGCAAGTCCTAGTGATGAGGTCGTTCTTGCAGTGAGCACAGATTGAAGATACGCCTCCAACACTGGAGCTCTGATTCTTTGAACTATGGGTACACTACCCCCATAGGGGCCATTAGATTGCGGAATCACCCCTTATATTCTCTCATGGGTAGGGCAGCTGCTTCTGAGTGGGAGTTATGTGGTGATTTATATAAAGGCCATTTTAGTGAACTTTATTGAAGTTATACATTTGTTCTGAAATTACACATGTTTGGAACCAATAAAAATTATTTTTCATTGATGCCACAAAAAAATTACATTATAAAGCAGGTCTACATTGACATGTGCCCAGAATTCCCAACAGACAAATTTCTATTAGTAGCTTCTGACTAACTGTAATCAACCAGATTTACTTTTCCTCCAAAATGTACAGAGGATTTATGTAAGCATCATATAAAACCCCACTATCAACAACTACATCCAAAGTGAACGTCTAAAAAACGCATCAATCCTGGGTAGAGGCTTCCTATCCATCACAAATAGAAAATAAGAATGCTTTGTCATAGGATACCTCAATAGTTTGAATTAGCATCAACTCTGTCTGTGTAGTTTTAATCCTAGACTGACCATTCATCCCAGATTTCCATTAGTTGTCCAAGCAACTTGATCTCTCTGCGAGTTGACTTCACCATTACATTTACATAACATAAGAAACAAGTAAATTGGAAATCAGCCATTATCTGTTCTTTACTATGCACAGCTCTGCAGACATGGCCTTCATCTAACCGGTTATGTATTTAACCCCTTGCAACCTGTATTACACAACCACCAGAGGGCCTACCTGTTGGAGTCCCAAGGGATCCCAGCATCCCTTGGGAGTATGATATATAAGCTGGCTACCCACGAGGTATCTGCACTCTGGAGTCTCATTAAAGGAGCTAAAGTCACACTTGCTCATTGTACACAGTACTCAGTTTCATCCTTTATTGTGAATGCATCAATTGGCAACGAGGCAACGAACAACCGCGCGAAAATGAAAAGAACAGTTGGTACCCTGGAGAAGTTCTCAAAAGAGGACAATTGGGAGACCTTCGTGGAGAGACTCGATCAATACTTTGTGGCCAACGAGCTGGAAGGGGACGAGAACGCTGCCAAAAGAAGGGCGATCCTCCTAACTGTCTGTGGGGCAACAACCTATGGCCTCTTAAAAACTCCTAGCTCCGGTAAAACCAACAGCTAAATCCTATGAAAATCCTGGTCCGGGAGCTCCTAAATTTTAAGGAAAGCATTTTGATGGCGAGATATTGGTTCTACACTTGTCAACGGTTGGAGGGCCAGGAAGTGTCGAATTATGTCGCCGAATTAAGGCGCCTCGCAGGACATTGTGAATTTGTGGGATTCCTAGAACAACTGCTTAGAGACTTTTTTGTACTGGGCATTGGCCATGAGGTAATCCTTCACAAACTGTTGACTGTTGAAACTCCGAAGCTAAGTAAAGCCATAAAGATAGCCCAGGCATTTATGTCCACCAGCGACAACACCAAACAGATTTCGCAGAGTAAAGAAGTTTCGGCCAGCACAAAGCAACATGATTTTCGAGCAGTAATATACATGGCAGAACGTACACGCCGGCTGCTGCTGCTGCTCGACCTCAGATAACCCAGAGTCCGCCATCAATTGTTAATGCGAGGCAGTTAACACCTTATTGGCGCTGTGGAGGTGATGATCGGCCCCATCAATGCCACTTCAAGCCCAAGCTCAGCCCCATTCACACCAAACTAAGGACTTACACCAAGGAACTAATCCCTGTAATTGGCAGGGCAGAAGTCAAAGTCTCCTATGATGGAGCAGTGCAAGAACTCCCGCTGTGGATTGTGCCAGGGGATGGCCCCACACTGTTTGGTAGAAGCTGGCTGGGAAAAATCCGCTGGAACAGGGATGACATCCGAGCACTTTCGTCCAGGTTCTGAGCAGATTTCCATTGTTGTGCAAGCCAGGCATCGGAAGCTCCTCGGGGGCGAAAGTGCAGATCCATTTGGTTCCCGGTACGCGACCCAGCCACCACAAGGCACGGGCAGTACCATACATGATGCGTGAAAAAGTGGAAATTGAGCTGAACAGGCTGCACCGAGAAGGCATCATTGCAGCGGTGGAATTCAGCGAATTGGCCAGTCTGATTGTCCCGGTACTGCTGCTGGCACTGTCAGAATTTGTGGGGACTATAAAGTAATGATTAACCGTTTTTCGCTACAGGACCAGTACCTGCTACCCAAGGCATACGACCTATTTGCGACCCTGGCTGGAGGGAAGACGTTCACCAAGCTGGATCTGACCTCGGCCTACATGACGCAGGAGCTGGAGGAGTCTTTAAAAGGCCTCACCTGCATCAACACGCACAAAGGTTTGTTCATCTATAATAGTTGCCCATTCGGGATTCGGTCGGCTACGGCAATCTTCCAACGGAACATGGAGAGCCTGCTAAAGTCGGTTCCTCGCACTTTGGTTTTCCAGGACGACATACTGGTTACAGGTTGGGACACCACTGAGCACTTGAAGAATCTGGAAGACGTTCTTAGTCAGTTGGAACGCGTGGGACTCAGGTTGAAATGCTCGAAGTGTGTTTTCCTGGTGCAGGAGGTCGAGTTCTTGGGAAGAAGAATCGCAGCAGACGGCATCAGACCCACCAACGCCAAGACGGAGGCCATCAAGAACGCGCCGGCCACAGAACGTGAGGGAGCTGCAGTAGTTCCTGGAACTCCTTAACTATTTTGGTAATTTCCTACCTGGATTAAGCACCCTGCTAGAACCCCTGCATGTGCCACTGCGCAAGGGAGATGACTGGGTATGGGGGAATTCACAAGAGACTGCCTTTAAGAAAGCCAGGAATCTGTTGTATTCTAACAAACTGCTTGTCCTGTATAACCTGTGTAAATGATTAGTGCTGGCTTGCGATGCGTCGTCATACGGAGTTGGGTGTTTGTTACAACAGGCTAACGAATCGGGGATTTTGCAACCGGTCGCTTAAGAACATAAGAACATAAGAACATAAGAATTAGGAACAGGAGTAGGCCATCTAGCCCCTCGAGCCTGCTCCACCATTTAAAAAGATCATGGCTGATCTGGCCGTGGACTCAGCTCCACTTACCCGCCCGCTCCCCATAACCCTTAATTCCCTTATTGGTTAAAAATCTATCTATCTGTGATTTGAATACATTCAATGAGCTAGCCTCAACTGCTTCCTTGGGCAGAGAATTCCACAGATTCACAACCCTCTGGGAGAAGAAATTCCTTCTCAACTCGGTTTTAAATTGGCTCCCCCGTACTTTGAGGCTGTGCCCCCTAGTTCTAGTCTCCCCGACTAGTGGAAACAACCTCTCTGCCTCTATCTTGTCTATCCCTTTCATTATTTTAAATATTTCTATAAGATCACCCCTCATCCTTCTGAACTCCAACGAGTAAAGACCCAGTCTACTCAATCTATCATCATAAAGTAACCCCCTCATCTCTGGAATCAGCCTAGTGAATCGTCTCTGTACCCCCTCCAACGCTAGTATATCCTACCTGCAAACTAACTTTTTGGGATTCATGTACAAGGACTCCCAGGTCCCTCTGCACTGCAGCATGTTGTAATTTCTCTCCATTCAAATAATATTCCCTTTTACTGTTTTTTTTTCCAAGGTGGATGACCTCACATTTTCCGACATTGTATTCCATCTGCCAAACCTTAGCCCATTCGCTTAACCTATCTAAATCTCTTTGCAGCCTCTCTGAGTCCTCTACACAACCCACTTTCCCACTAATCTTTGTGTCATCTGCAAATTTTGTTACACTACGCTCTGTCCCCTCCTCCAGGTCATCTATGTATACGTCCAGGAGTTTGTCCAAGACTGAAAAGGCCTACAGCATGATTGAAAAAGAGGCTCTGGCGTGCGTTTACGCGGTAAAGAAAATGCACTCGTACTTTTTTGGCCTCAAGTTTGAGCTTGAAACTGACCACAAGCCATTCATATCGTTGTTCTCTGAGAGTAAGGGGAATAACACCAATGCCTCTGTCCACAACCAAAGATGGGCACTCAGGCTGTCAGCATACAACTATATAATCCGCCACAGAACGGGCACAGAGAACTGCACTGATGCTCTCAGTTGACTGCCATTGCCCACCACCGGGGTGGAAATGGCACAGCCTGCGGACTTGCTCATGGTAATGGATGCATTCGAAAATGAAAAGTCACCCATTATGGCCCGCCAGATCAGGACCTGGACCAGCCAGGATCTTTTACTGTCCTTGGTAAAAAACTGTGTTCTCCATGGCAGCTGGTCCAGCGTCCCAGTGGAGATGCAGTAGGCAATTAAGATGTTCCACAGGCGCAAAGACGAAATGTCCCTGCAGGCGGACTGACTATTGTGGGGCAATTGCGTGGTCTTGCCCAAGAAAGGCAGAGATACGTTCATTTGTGAACTGCACAGCACCCACCCAGGCATTGTAATGATGAAAGCCATAGCCAGATCCCATGTGTGGTGTACCGGCATCAACTCAGATTTAGAGTCATGCTTGCGCCAGTGCAACACTTGCTCTCAGCTGAGCAATGCGCCCAGAGAGGCACCGCTAAGTTTGTGGTCGTGGCCTCCAAACTGTGGTCGAGGATCCACGTGGACTATGCAGGTCCATTTCTAGGTGAAATGTTCTTGGTTGTCGTAGATGCTTACTCTAAATGGATTGAATGTGCAATAATGTCTGTAAGCACAACCACGGCCACTATTAAAAGCCTACCATCCATGTTTGCCACGCACGGCCAGCCTGATGTCCTAGTCAGCAACAATGGGCCGTGTTTCACTAGTGCTGAATTCAAGGAATTCATGACACACAATGGGATCAAGCACATTACACCTGCCCCGTTCAAGCTCGCATCCAACGGCCAGGCAGAACAGGCAGTTCAGACCATCAAGCAAAGCTTGAAACGCATGTTGGAAGGCTCCCTGCAGACCCGGCTATCCCGAGCGCTGCTCAGCTACCGCACCAGACCGCACTCACTCACCGAGGATCCCCCAGCTGAACTGCTCATGGAAAGGGCACTCAAAACAAAGCTCTCCCTTGCCCACCCTGATCTCCATTATCATGTGGAGGGCAAGCGGTATCAACAAAGTGTGTACCATGACCGCGCAAATTTGTCATGCGATATTGAGGTTAAAGACCCATGCGCTTGTACTCAATTATGGACATGGTCCCAAATGGCTCGCTGGCACGGTCATAGCCAAAGGGTGTTTCAGGTCAAATTGGCAAATGGACTAACGTGCAGAAAACATTTGGACCAAATCAAATTGCGGTTCACCAACAGCTACGAAGAACCTGAAGAAGACACCACTAACTTTGACCCTCCAACACACACATAAGTGGCAACTGATATCATGGTTGACCAGAAGCCGAACTCACCATTCCCAGCAGCCCGGGAAGGCCGGCTGCCCAGCAGTCCAGTGAAGAACTAACCAGCTCACCCACACCCGCATTTGTACCGAGACAATCGACACGGATGCGAAAAGCCCCAGATCGTCTCACCTTGTAAATAAGTGTACTATTGACTTCACAGGGGAGTGATGATATGTATTTAACCCCTTGTAACCTGTATTACACTACCACCAGAGGGCCTACCTGTTGGAGTCCCAAGGGACCCCAGCATCCCTTGGGAGCACGGTATATAAGCAGGCCACCCACTACTACCTGCACTCTGGAGTCTTATTAAAGCAGCTAAGGTCACACTTGCTCATTGTACATAGTACTCAGTTTCATCCTTTATTGTGAACGCATCATAACCCAATCCAAAAATTCCTGTTAAAACATCCAAAAAGCCACAAGAAACTTCCTGCAATTATTCTCTTCCACCGAATACCACAAATGGAGCTCTCTTTCTACATTTACCCTTACAATAGTTTTCCATTTCATTGTGCAAATTTATTTTTAAAGCTCAGCGAATTTACATTGGTGTTCCATTTCTGGCACCGAAAATGAAAACCTTAGGCTCCAGACACACTCATACACATAGCAAAAGGCCTGTTTAATCCATATTAGCAGTAGAATTACGACAGGTCTTCGTACAACTATTTTTGGTAGAACCTATAAATTAAGTGCCCCCTGATTAAAGGGAGGCACTAAAACTGACAAACTTAAACAAATTAGACTTTGAACAGTAAACTTAAATCAAATTAAAATTTGGTTGCCGGTAGTGATGATGCACTCCAGTCCCTCCAGTGCCCATGTCTCGCAGAAGGCCACAAGCGTACCGGTGGACACCGCATACTCCATCTCCAGGGACAACCTGGCTTGGATGTAAGCGCGGAAGAGAGGCAGGCAGTCGGGCTGAACGACACCCTCGACCGCCCATTGCCTGGACCGGTTGATGGCGACCTTGGCCATGAAGGTCTTCGTACATATGATTCTGTCTGTGTAATACAGCTCCTCCTAATGGACTGCTGTGGTAATACAACTATAGCTGTAAATACAACAAATGGTCATGTGACATCACATGATAACTGTTGGAGCCATCTTGTGTAGTGTGTTTCTTAGTGATGTCGTAAGAATATATCACATTTGGCCACAAGGATGGGATAATCGGATTCCTTAGCTGAAATTTTTGTTAGTGGATGTTTCTGCCAACCTATAGAGAGACTTTGAGAGGTTCTTTGTTTTGCAGAACAGCTAAAAATCCAAGGTAAATTACAAGCACACTTAACTGAACTTTCAGAGTCCAGATGTCTGCGCCTATGGGAATAATAGGGCACTTGGGTGTGTTCCATTACAACCAAGAGACCTTTGGAGCATATGTGGAGTGGCTAGAATTGTTTTTCACCACAAATATTATTGTCAAAGTCCCCGATGATGAAAACTGTAAACGGGTGGTGTTAGAAAGAAAATGGGCTATATTCCTGACTGAAGCAGGCCCCGAGGTGTATGAAACCCTGAAATAATTGCTTGTTCCTGTCAAGCCAAATGATATGCCACTGACAGAGATTCAGCATTACAGTCCTGAGCACCTGGAAATTGTTGAAAGTTATTGTTTTGGAATATGAGATCAGTTAAATGATTAGAGTTATCAGTGAGCACATTGTAGCTTTAAAAATGCCATCCATTCACTGTCATTTTGGAAACTTTCAGGGCATTGTGAGACCGCTTTGTTTGTGGGATGAAAAATGAAGCAATCTAAAGAAAATTGTTGACAATGCCTTACTTGACTTAAGATTCTCTTGTCAGACAGTTATGTCGATGGATATGGCTAACCAATACTGCCAAGAATTTCGTGCAATTTCCAGTCATCAGAAAACCGAGGTGAATCACCTGCAGGTTAAAAGTAAAAAGCAGTTGGGACACAAGGCCTCAGCAACTGGCCAAGGTAAAAGTACATAAAAGTCATGCTATCAGTATCTGTGACAACACCTCACTCAAAGTTGTCCATATGTGAAGGCACAGTATTTCTATTGCAAGAAAACTGGGCATCTTGCAAAGGCATGCCGACTGAAGAGTAAATCAACTTTCAAGGCTATAAGTAGAAATTGCCAGAGACTGCATAGCATTGAAGAGAAGCAACAGGACAAAGAGGTTCTGGAGATACATGTCATCGGGAGCATGAGAGTATCCACCAACAATTCGTCATCCAAGGAATCAGGATACCCATGGAAATCGACACTGGTGAATCTGTGAGCGTAGTACTGTAATCGTTATGGCATAGAAATTCCGCTTTCTCCTTCCCGCGGGCGTTCAACTAGATTTTAGAGAAAAAATGCACACCTACCTGAAGCTGCTGCACCCAATCGATTTCCCGATCCACAGGCCTCCTCTCCCTGAGCGCCGCAGCGCGTGTTCATAGGGACATGAGCAGGGGACACGTGTGCCTGGACACCCAATCACAGGTAAGTATTTTCTCATTCATAATAATGAGAACTGCGTAAGTTGGAGTTCCCATTATTATGAATGAGAAACCCTCACAAACAACTAAAACACTAATAAAAAATAGAAAATATACATTACATATTTAAGATTCATTTAAATTAAAGTTATTAATGTCTTATAAAAAATATATTTTCCCGATTTTTAAAAACTATTTTTAATTATGCCTTAAAATAAACTTACCGTAGTGGGGAGGGTTTTTAACAATAAAATATGTTTTCATAACTTTATTTTAATATGTTTTTGTGTGTTTTAAAACAGTGGCGCCTGTAAAAGTAGGCTATGCGCCTGCTTTTTCAGGGAGAGATTTTTGAGGACATTTGCTGGGCAAGATATGTGTAACTATCACAATCTTGCATGTACAAATGTCTTCGCTTCCGATCTGGCTACGATCTGTCAAGCTCCAGCTTGACAGATCAGAAAAGCCGGCTTTCAGCACATGCGTAGAAACTTCGTACGGGCTCGGGGACATCAGAATTTCTACCCCACTCTCTCAACAAGTTGCGTAATTTTCCACCGGAGAAATCGGAGCTAGAACTGCAAGGCTACACAGAAGAACAAATCCCTGTGGTAGGATGTATCACTGTACCAGGGAAATACAAGGATCAGTTTCAGAGCTTACCTCTCATAGTAATGGCAGGAGACAAGTCTGCCTTGGCAGGTAGAAATTGGTTGTGATCACTGAAGCTGGATTGGAATGAGATTTTTTTTGTGTGGATACGAGATTTGCATCAAAAGATGGCGTCGTCAAGCAATATCCGATGGTGTTCTGCGAAACAGGCAGTCCGATCCAAGGCTTCAAGGCGAGTGTCAGAGTATAGAAGGACGCAAGACCAGCTTACTTCAAGCCACATCCAGTACTATACACACTCAAGGAGAAAGATGAGCAAAAACTCAAAAGACCAGAGACTGAGGACATTATCTCTAAGGTAGAAGAAGTGTTCTATTTTTCATACATTGATGAGCTGCCAGTCACAGCTGAAAAGATTGGTAGAGCAATCAAATGTGACCCAGTTATGTCAAAGGTGTATGACTGCAAAGCAAATAGCTTGCCAAAACAGGTCTCAGAGGAAGATATTCATCCATAATTTGTTCGTAGCAATGAATTGTCTGTGAATAAAAATTGTATCATGTGGGGTGCAAGAGCAGTTATTCCAAATAAGATTAGGTCCAAATTGGTAAGAGATCTTCATGACCAGCACCTGGGAATGTGCTTGACCAAGAGTTTTGCACGTAGTTACTTATGTTGGCCAGGTCTAGATAAAGATCACGGGCTAGATTTTAAACTTTTGTG
Source organism: Pristiophorus japonicus (assembly GCF_044704955.1). Taxonomy (NCBI): domain Eukaryota; kingdom Metazoa; phylum Chordata; class Chondrichthyes; family Pristiophoridae; genus Pristiophorus; species Pristiophorus japonicus. The sequence goes on along the minus strand of NC_091988.1, from coordinate 84,507,103 downwards.
CAGATCGCCCAAAAATGGGCGTTATTTCCAATGTGGGCAGTAAAAATGGGTTTTCAGATTATCGGCTTGTCACCCATTTTCAAAGCCCCTAGTGTCCATTTTAAAAATTGGGTGTTACCGCGAGCGATCTGAAATGGGCTTTGGCGTTAAATCTTTCTGACCTTCTGCCATAAAGTGTCGCCATCCTTAGCAACAGCATGGCAACGCTCGATTCCCGTGACTCGGGAGGTCAAGGGTCATCATTACATGTGCAGAAGACGAGACAGAGAGAGAGGGAGCTGAGAGGGACTGAAGGCGTGTGTGGGTGTGGCGTGGCTGCTTTGGGAGGAAGGAGAGAGTGTTCCGAGCTTTATAGCAAATTGTGCCCAAAAACTGGTCACTATTTTTGGCTGCTACTAACCAGATAATTTCCCGAGTTTGGTGCCTATAATGGAGAGAGTGGAGGAGGCGACACAGCACGCTGTGGAGACTGATGCACTGTGGAGAGCAGTGAGCTGGGAAAGGAGCACATTGGAGGACGTAAAAGAGTGAGGAGGTTCTCAGACGAGGCTAATGCCTCCCTCATGCAGGAGGTCGAGTCACAGGGAGGACGAGGGAAGCTCAGCCCAAAGGCCGAGATAGCAGAGGTGGTCTCGTCGGCGACCAACGAGGTGCGTGAGGGCAACCAATGCCCCAAGCAATGGAAGAACCTTGTCGGATCCGCAAGAGTAAGTATTACATTTATTTACATGTACTTATGTATTTATATAATTTGATTTGTAAGAGTCATGAGTGATTATCATCAGATGTGATGTCTTTCACTTTTACCGGGAACGTTGTACTCAAAGCCTGCGGTCACGATGCACGTGTTTAGGTAAAGAATGATAACTATCATAATAATCATGATTACATCTGTCGGTTATGTGTTGTATCAGTCTCAGTGACAGTACCTAGCAATGATATCACGCAATTATCTCATGCCATGTCGTCCTGTTACCTTTTACAGAAGAAGCTATCAACGAATAGGTCTGAGCAGAGGCGAACGGGTGGGGGGCCACCAGTCATCAGTGACATCACTGAAATTGAGGAGCGGGTGCTCGCACTAGTGGGGAACAACCCTCGGATGGCCATGGATGCATCTGCAGACGCTGACGTGATGCCATGTGAGTAAAGTATACACCATTGCGTGATGTAAAGTCAATAGATGCCACATCCACTCATATCCGAACAATCATATATGATAGATGATTTATAATAATGCTGTCCTCATTAGAATCATTGCAATGCAGAATGTATTGATGGTCATGAAATGTAATGTCTGAGATGATTTTGAGAGCAGTGGTGCTTTTGTCGTGCATATGCTGTATGTAGCGCTGGACTCACCTTGTGACCCTAGCACCCCCTTCTCCTCTAATAACCTCATTTGTGTTTTGCAGCTCAGCCAGCAGCCCCAGGCAAGACCACAGAGGCCAGAAGGTGGGGGCACGGGGCCGGACTCACCGGACGATCCTACATCTGGTGCTGAGGAGCTCCGATTCTCGCCCGTCAATCAGCTGGGTCTGTTCTCCACGGATGAGAGTGCCGACTTTGAGGAGTCTGCATCGGCAGGCTCCAGAAGACATTCCACACCAAGGCCATCTAGTGCTCCTTCGGCCATTCCCACCTCACTCTGGAGGTACCGGGCCCAAGAACCTCGCCACAGGGCACCCCCGGTGTCCCCAAGAGGGCACCGACCCTGCTGAGGTTTTGTGGACACAGCAGGTCTGCTCCATGAGCGCCAGATGAGAGCAGAGAGATGGTACAGTTGTCCAGAAGGACTGTAGACATAGGTGACCAGATCCTACATGCATTGGGGGCATATCCCAATAGCTGGCCAGCATCTCCGGCACCATGACGGAGTAGGTTCCGCGGATGGCAGAGGACCTGGAGGCGATAGCCAGGAACACTGGTGGTACAGGCCTCCCAGTGGTCCCGGAGCGCGGCACTCCACTCCTAGGCTCCGCACCCCCAGTGCCAATGACACATGAGAGGCAGGAGCATGATCCTGCTTCTGGATCCGAGAATGTCCCCACCTCGGTACTCCCCGCTCCAGGATCCGTGTGACCACCGGCTCTTCCTTCACTCCCTCCAATGAAGCACCGCCTGAGGAGCTCTTCGGCCAGGAGGCATGGAACGAGGAGGGGAAGGGGTAGAGGTGGGGAGAAGAAGGGGAGGGGGGAAGGAAAGTGAGGTGCATGTGCGCAGGTGATAGCTTTATTATATCTCCATCTCGGTGTATGCAATTTGTTGTAATGTATAGGGGGAGGGGGCCCTCCTGTTGATTTGCATTTTTGTTCTGTGTTGCTGGACATGTTGACCACTTGATTGATGTCAATGTTCGAAAAAGTGTGGTGGGGGTGGGTGTTTTTGCCTATGATTCTTATGATTTCAGACCAATGGTCGTATTAAATGTTTTTTATTCAACATAACCTTCTTGCACATTGTCTTAGATAGCTGGACCGTTACACACTGGTGATTTCTTAACATGAAAAGGTATAATTACACTTAACTTGAATCAACTTAAACTTTAACTGGCACCAAGGTGATGCCCACCATTGATGTCTGAGCTGCACACACACAACAGTGTGTCAGCTTTGTCAATTACAGCAATGTTTTTTCAGGCAAATCGCTCATTTATGAGCTGCTGATGTAAGAGTCTTGCAGCACTGTAGCCACCATAGACCCTTTCCTGTGAAGCCTTCTTAAATACCTGTGCTCCCAAGGGATTATGGGATCTATTGGGACTTCGGGGAATGAGCCCTCTGGTGGCTGTACAGAGTAAATACAAGTCCACATATATAATAACATTCCCCCCCAAAGTCAATAGTGTAACTATTTACAATGTGAGTCGATCTGGGGCCCTTCTTACCCTGGTAGATTGTCTCGGTGTGAAAGCTGGTGTTGTTGAATCATTTGTTGGGCTCTCTCTGGGCTGATGTGCAGCTCGCCTTGCTGGGCTGCCTGGTGTGTTGGGCCCTGCAGGGCTGCTGTGGATGATGGGTTCTGCTTCATGGCCAACCATGGTATCCGTTGCCATTGGTGTGTGTGTTCGGGGATCAAAAACGGTAGGGTCCAAGGTGGGTTGCTCAGGGTAGTCCGTGAATCTGAGTTTGATTTGGTCCAAGTGTTTCTGGTGGATGAGTCCATTTGAAAGTTTGACCCGAAACACCCTGCTCCCCTCTTTGGCCATGACAGGGCCGGGAAGCCACTTGGGACCTTGTCCATACTTTAATACAAATACAGGATCATTGACTTCAATCTCGCGTGACACATTTGCGCTATCATTGTATGCACTTTGTTGAAGCCGCCTGCTCTTTACCTGTTCATGTAAATCAGGGTGAACTAAGGAGAGCCTTGTCTTAAGTGCTCTTTACATGAGCAGTTCAGCAGGTGGGATCCCAGTGAGTGAGTGCGGTCTCGTGTGGTAGCTAAGCAGGACTCGGTATAGGCGAGTCTGCAGTGAGCCTTCAGTTACCCTCTTCAAGCCTTGCTTGATAGTTTGCACTGCTCTCTCTGCCTGACCATTGGACGCTGGTTTAAACGGGGCAGATGTGACATGTTTGATCCGTTACGAGTCATGAATTCTTTGAACTCAGCACTGGTAAAACATGGCCCGTTGTTGCTCACCAGGATATCGGGTAAGCCGTGTGTGGCAAACATGGCCCACAGGCTTTCAGTGGTGGCAGCGGACGTGCTAGCCGATATTATCTAACATTCAATCTACTTGGAGTACGCATCTACAACCACAAGGAATATTTTAGCCAAGAACGGGCCTGCATAGTCGACGTGTACCCTAGACCACGGTTTGGAGGGCCAAGACCATAAACTTAGCAGCGCCTCCCAGGGTACATTGCTTAACTGCGAGCATGTATTACATCTGTGAACGGAGGACTCTATAAGTCTGCATCGATACCAGGCCACCACACATAGGATCAATCTATCGCTTTCATCATAACGATGCCTGGGTTGGTACTGTGGAGGTCATTGATGAAGGTGTCTCTGCCCTTCTTGGTTACCACTACTCGATTGCCCCACAGAAGGCCTGTATAGACATTTCATCTTTGCGCTGCTGGAACGGCTTTATCACTTCCTGCATTTCCACTGGGACACTGGACCAGCTCCTGTGAAGCACACAGCTTTTGACTAGAGATAATAAGGCGTCCTGGCTTGTCCAGATTTTGTTCTGCCGGGTAGTGACGGCTGATTGCTCACTCTCAAATGCTTCCACAACCATGGCTAGATCTGCGGGCTGCGCCATTTCCACCCCCGTGGTGGGCAATGGCAGCCTACTGAGAGCATTGGCGCAGTTTTCTGTGCCTGGCCTGTGGTGGATGGCGTAGTTGTATGCAGACAATGTGAGCGGCCATCTCTGGATGCGGGCCGATGCGTTGTTATTCATCCCTTTACTCTCGGAAAACAGGGATATAAGTGGCTTATGGTCAGTTTCCAATTCGAATTTTAGCCCAAACAGGTATTGATGCATTTTCTATACCCCATAAACACACGCAAACGCTTCTTTTTCAATCATGCTGCAGGCTATCTCGGCCTTAGACAGACTCTTGGATGCATAAGCAACCGGTTGCAGTTTCCCGAAATCATTAGCTTGTTGCAATACACACCAGGCGCCATATGATGACGCCTCACATGCTAGTACCAAACACTTACATGGATCATACAACACAAGCAATTTGTTTGAGCATAACAATTTTCTTGCTTTTACAAAGGCATCTTCTTGGCTTCTGCCCCAAACCCATTCGCCCCCTTTTCGTTGTAAGACATATAGTGGTTCTAACAGTGTGCTGAGACCTGGTAAGAAGTTACCAAAGTAGTTCAAGAGTCCAAGAAACGACCGCAGCTCCGTCACGTACTGTGGCGTCGGTGCATTCTCAATTGCCTCCGTCTTCATGTTGGTGGGCCTGATGCTGTCCGCCACAATACTCCTTCCCAGGAATTCCACTTCAGGTGCCAGGAAAACGCACTTTGAGCATTTTAACCTGAGCCCCACTCAGTTGAGTTGACTAAGAACCTCCTTCAGGTTCTGCAGGTGCTCTACTGTGTTCCGACCGATGACCAAGATGTCGTCCAGGAAGACCACGTTGTGCGGGACCGACTTCAGTAAACTTTCCATGTTTCTCTGGAATATCGCCGCCGCTGATCGGATTCCAAATGGGCATCTGTTATAAATAAAAAGACCTTTGTGTGTGTTGATGCAGGTGAGGGTCTTCGATGATTCCTCCAGTTCCTGCGTCATGTAGGCTGAAGTCAGATCCAGCTTCGTGAACGTCTTTCCTCCCGCCAGCGTTGCAAAGATGTCGTCGGCTTTTGGTAATGGGTATTAGTCCTGCAGGGAGAAACGATTGATAGTTACTTTATAATCACCACAGATTCTGTCGTAACATCTCCCTTGAGAACTGGGACAATAGGACTGGCCCACTTGCTGAACTCGATCGGTGAAATGATGCCCTCTTGTTGCAACTGGTCTAGCTCGATCTCTACCCTTTCTCTCATCATGTACGGTACTGCTCTCGCCTTGTGATGGATGGGTCGCGCCCCCGGAATTAGGTGGATCTGCATTTTTGCTCTTTGGAATTTCCTGATGTCTGGTTCGAACAGCGAAGGAAATTTGTTTAAGACCTGGGCACACGAAGTGTCGTCAGCGGGTGATAGCGCTCATGCGTCGTCCCAGTTCCAGCATATCTTTTCCAGCCAGCTCCTGCCGAGCAGCGTGGGACCATCGCCCGATACCATCCAGAGTGGTAGTTTGTGCACCGCTCCATCGTAGGAGACCTTTACGGTAGCACTGTCGATTACAGGAATCGGATTTTTAGTGTAAGTTCTTAGTCTCGTGTAAACTGGAGTTAAGACTAGCCTTGAGGCCTTGTTGCACCACAACCTTTCGAAAGTCTTTTTGCCCATGATGGACTGGCTCGCACCCGTGTCCAGCTCCATTGACACCGGGAGTCCATTTAGTTCAACATTCAGCATTATCGGGGGACAATTCGTGGTGAATGTGTGCACCCCATGTACCTCTGCCTCCTATATCTGAGGCTCTGGTTCGTAGTGATCCTCCGTGGATCTGTCCTCCTCTGCAACGTGGTGGTTTGCAGGTTTAACAGGCTTAGCAGCTCGCCTGCACACTCGTTCAAGATGTCCCATTGTTCCACAGCCCTTGCAAACGTATCCTTTGAATCAGCATGAATGGAAACGATGATCACCCCCGCAGCACCAACATGGTTTTAATGGCCTTGCATTCATCACCCTTGATGGCGGACTCTGAGACATCTGCGGACGTGTAGCTGCAGGTATGTGTGACCTGCCCTGTACGTTATGATTGGAAAACAACATCACTTTGTTCACAGTATTTGTAGCAGCACTTGTGTGCTGAGAAATTTGCTTCATATTGTCACTGATGGCAATGAACGCCTGGGCTATCGCTATGGCCTTACTCAAGGTTGGGGTCTCTACAGTCAAAAGCTTGTGAAGTATGGTTTCGTGGCCAATGCCAAGTACGAAAAAGTCTTTGAGCATGTGCTCCAAATGTCCTGCAAATTTGCAATGTCCTGCAAGGCGTCTCAGCTCGGCAACATAACTCACCACTCCCTGGTCTTCAGACCTTTTGTAGGTGTAGAACTGGTACCTTGCCATCAGAACGCTTTCCTTCGGGTTCAAATGCTCTCGGACCAGTGTGCACAAATCATCGTATGATTTCTCCGTGAGTTTCGCTGGAGAGAGCAGATTCTTCATGAGGCCATACGCTGGTGCCCCACAGACGGTGAGGAGGATCGCCCTTCATTTGGCAGTGCTCTCTTCCCCATCGAGCTCGTTGGCCATGAAGTATTGGTCGGGTCGCTCCACATAAGTTTCCCAATCATCTCCCTCCAAAAATTTCTCCAGGACAACCACTGTTCTCTGCATCTTTGGGTTTGTTATCTGTATCTCGTTGCCAGTTGTTGTGTATGGGGAATGAGTCAGACTGAATATGTGAGCTCAAAGTAACGTGTGAACTTAGTCTTTTATTGCAGGTCTCCAGAGTGCCTCTCCAACCTGTGAAGCCTTCTTAAATACCTGTGCACCCAAGGGATTATGGGATCCCCTGCGATTCCGGGGAATGAGCCCTCTGGTGGCCGTACAGAGTCAATACAAGTCCTCATATATAACGCCCAGCATTGACAGTGTGGCTGACTGGTAAATATGTCAGAGACAGCGCTCTCATGCAGGATGTAATCCTTATCGAAGCTGCCCGGATATTTGGCATTCACTGCCATTATTATCTGGTTGTGGTCGACAACTAGTTGGACCTTCAGGGACTGAAATCCTTGGAGACCTGAAAGGAACTGGATGTGTAGAACGACAGTGCCGCGGTGACTTTGACTTCGATGGACAGTGATGTCCTAAAGGTGCTGGCAGGCTGCAGACCTGCTCTGATGAGCTGGCATATTTCACATAACCACTTTATGGAAGCGCAGTCTCCGAAGGCAGGTATTCTCGGATAAGTTGAGGTAAGACCGCTTCTCCCTGTAAGTGTGGGGTGTGTATGGTCTGGACCTCCTCCTCTGTCTGGCACGTCTTAGATTGGGCACATAATGCTGTGGATTAGACGTTGTGCCTTTTGCACTCTGCGGCATCTGCGTTGTAATCGATACAGGCTGAGAAATGGCTGGCCCCATTCCAGTAAAAGTATAATGCCGATTGTTCACAAGCAATAAATTTACACACTAAGACACCTACAATAAAAGCCAATCATCCACAGCTTGAAAATATGTCTGTTCAGATGGTCACATCACCTGAGAAGAACTCCAGAGTAAATTCAAACTCCCCTGAAGTTGAAGAAGCCTTTTCAATGAAGCGACCTGCTATTTACAAAATGGCGTCCACACCGCTGTGATTAGTTCAGAACAGTTTAACTTTTTCAGAGCGGTATTTTCGATGAGTGATGTTGTGGGCGAGATGTGTGCGAGGTGCTGAAAGTGACGCTGGACGATATACTGGGTGCTAGTTTCGATAAGTGTGATCTTTATGACAAAAAATTGGGGGGGTTAGTATTATTGTATCTCGGCATTAATTACGTGCCGAAAGTAATGCTGGACGATATTATGCGCATTGGGTTCGCCAATTCTGATAATTCCGCCCCAAAAAAGTGGGCAGGCGGTATTATTTTTTTTCCGGCGTTACGTACATGACGAAAGTAACGCTCGGCGATAAGTTTCCGAAAAATGGGCGTCAGTTTCCATTTTGTGGCTAAATGGGCTCTATCTGGGTGTTACACCTCATTTCAGTGTTAAAATGGACGTTAATTGGGCATTATGCTTGCAACAATAATGGAAAATCTAAATCTAAGGCCCCGATATTGGTGGCCTTACCGCCCACTGCCACCGACTGCCGCCGAGTTTTTCTGCCTTTTTTCTCTCCTCAACATTTTATTCTTGGGCTGGAGTGGGCAGGAGTGGAGCACCGCCGGGAACTGCCCGCTGATGTCCTCTGGCGGCCAATTCGCGTAAGTGACCTCCCGCTTGCCAAGCTGCCAGATTGGTGCAGGCGGGTGTCGGCGCCAGCAGGGAAAGGGAGAAGGACCGCTGCGAGAAGTCTGTTCTTACCCTGACAGTAGGTATGAAGACCTGCTAAAGAAGGTTAGTGAACATCTTTTAATTTTTTTTTTACAGCAACTTACCTGGATGGGGTCCCCTGAAGGTGTTCCGATGATTATTTCTTTTGTGATGTTTTTTTTTACTTTTCAGATCTTCCGCCCTCCCTGGGTCCGACTCCATCCTCCTTTGCCGCCGAGATTGAGAGCTCCTGCCCGCTGTTGCCCAGATTGATGTCGTAAGCCATTATTTTGCCGCTGGGTGATACTGCCACCTCTTTTAAAGGAATCTTTCCTGCAAAGTACCGCCCGGTTTCTCGGCGGCCATTGACGGTCCTTTGAGCTGCAAATGTACAGGCTTTATAGCTCATGAAAACCAGGGCCAAAGAGTACATCGACAGTGTACAACATGTCAATCAGTAAGCAAGAAACCACCATCAGTACCATTACAGCCACGGAAATAGCCTCCCAGGGTATGGCAAAGGCTCCATATTGATTTTGCTGAGCTAGAAGGACAGCAATTGTTCATTATTAATAGCCATTCAAAGTGGGTAGAGGTGTTTCCGATGCGGAAAATAATAACAAGTAAAACACTAGACAATTTGAGAAGATTGTTTTTTTTTAATGGTCTCCCAGAAGAAATTGTGTTTGATGATGGGCCACAATTTTGTTCTGAAGAATTTGCACAGTTCATGAGCAGAAATGGTGTGAACCATACCAAAGTTCCACTGTACCACCCTGCTTCAAATGGTGCAGCAGAGCGCACAGTACAAATTGTAAAACGTGTCCTCATCAAGAAAATGTTGGATTCAAATCCAAGGAAATGGCAGTTGTTGTTGGACCACAAGTTAGCAAATTTTCTAATTACTGATCATAATACTCTTCATAAAATTACTGGTAGAACTGTTTCTCAAACGAAAGCCACGAACCAGGTTCTCATTGTTAAAGCCAAACTTGGCACAGTCAGTGGAAGAGAAACAATTAAAACAGAAAGAGAATCTGATAGAGGTAGAGTGAGAGAGAGAAGTGTGAAATTGAATCAGAAGCTGAGAGTGAAAAACCATCACCATAAATGCTTAAAGTGGTTACCAGGCAGAATAGTGAAGATATGTGTTCCTTGCACATATTTAGTCAAGATGTTTGATGATGGACAGGTTAGGTTTGTTCACATTGATCATATCATTGATCAGATGTGAAGGAGTTGAAAGTTGGAATGATTTGATTATTTCTGATGAGTCAGAGTCTTGTTACAAGTACAGTACCAGTAGCAAATCCTCTATCAGATGTCCTAGAAACAAGTCCAAGAGAAAGTCAGAATTTATGTCTGAGCCCGAGTCAGGTAGAGCAACAGTCTGAAGTTGTAGAGAGTTCAAATATAGATCAAGGGCTGCGCTTGGAGAAAAACTCTCCTCATGCTCAGCCTAGAATGAGTCTAAGTTCGACATCAAGTTTGGAAAGTTCTGTTCGAAACAGAAAACCATTGGTTAATTTTGATTTGTAAATATGGGTAAATAAGTCCATATATTTTGCTATGTATAACCATGCAAGTTATGTATAATGATTATTTTGTTATGATTACTTCTTCGTTAAGGAGAGAGAAGTGTAATAGAGCTGCATCTAGTGGACTATTGCTCCACCTAGTGGACTACTATGGTAATGCAACTACTGCTGTAAATACAATATAGGATCATGTGACAAAGTCACATGATAACTGTTGGCGCCATCTTGTGTTGTGTGTTTGATAGTGATGTTGTCAGAATATATTACAGTCTGAGTAACCAAAAATGTCTTACCACAAAAGCAAAATACTGCGGATGCTGGAAATCTGAAATAAAAACAGCTAATGCTGAAAATACTCAGCAGGTCAGGCAGCATCTGTGGAGCGAGAAACAGAGTTAACGCTCCAGGTCAATGACCCTTCGTCAGAACTCAATTCTGATGATAGGGCAATAAATCTTTCAGTAGATTAAGAAAAACAGTTGCTGGAGACAGTAAACATATTTAGCTTAAACAGACGTTAATGGTATAATTGAAAAACCTTGGATCAAATTATATATGGCTCAATTTTCCCCAGTTATCTGCGCTGTTTTTTTGGCACACGCCACTTTTTTTATCCTAAATTAAAATATCCAAGTTTCCCCAAAGATTGTGTGCCAGCGTAACTCAGTTAGTTACGATTTTTTTAGGTTAGTTTTTTTTTGCGTCATAGTTTCTCACATTTATGTAAGTTTGGCCAACTTACATTTTTCCTAGGACGGCGTATGTGACCATACCCAAAAACCTTCTGGGCATTTAAGAAAAACCAGTGCTCATTAAAAAATCAGCACAGAAAGAAGTGCCACACCACCACCGAACGTCTCCAAACCGGGCTCCAGGGTCGGAGCGTCAGTCGGCAGAATCGGTCCTTTGCCCGGACACAGGGGCTCAGCTTCAAACGAAGCCCAGAGGGGGCGGTGGGGGGGGGGGGGAGGCGGTGGGTAGCTGATGAGGGGTGGGTATTTACCAAGCCCCTGTATCCGGGCGAGGGAATGATTCTGCCAGCCAACCCTTGAGCACGGTCAGGAGACATTCGGTCGATGGTGGGGTGATACTTTGAAAAAAATCTAAAATTAAAGAATTGCATTAGACTTCGTTGCCCCAAATGTCCTCATTTGAATGCCTAGCTTCCCGTTCTAAGCAAGCCTATTACACCTGTGCAGACCTGGGTGTGGTCCATACTAGGGCGTCGACCTTGGGGAGAGAGAGAGAGAGCAGAGAAGCTTTAACTTCTTGTCCTGCTGTTTTGAGCTTCTTGCAAAGGTACAATTTAATTATGGTGCAATATTGACAATGCCATACCTTAGGCAAGCCTTCTGCATGATGGTGCTGTGGAGGAGACTATTTATTCAATGTCATCGCATGAGGAACCTCAGAGCACATAGGATAATGGGCAGGAGGCCTTACCCATGTTGGGTATATTGAGACAGACATTCATACCTGCACCTGAGTAATGCAGACTGTGTGAGAAAGCTGCGTTTCCACAAAGAAGTTGTAACCGAGATCTGTGAGTTAATAAAAGCAGACCTGCAACCTAGAAGCATCAGGAGGACTGCTTTGTCAGTTGAAGTGAAGGTTACAGCTGCACTTTCATTCTATGGATCATTCCAGGCCACAACTGGGGATATATGCAAAATTTCTCAACATCAACACATATCTGCATTCAGCAGGTGACTGCTGCACTATATGCCCGGAGGAATGACTACATAAAGTTCCCCATGACTGCCCAAGCAATGCGTGACAGGGCTGTGGGCTTTTCCAGGATTGCTGGCTTCCCAAAGGTACAGGAATGCATTGATTGTACCCACATCGCCTTCTGAGCACCTTTGGAGGATTCCGCGATGTACAGGAACAGAAAAGACTTCCACTCCGTTAATGTGCAGCTCGTGTGTGATGACATGAATCGCATTATGTCAGCTGATGGAGATACCCTGGGAGCACCCATGATGCGTTCATCCTACGCGAGAGTGCTATATCTGCCCTGTTTCAGCAGCAGCCAGAAGGGCAGAGTAGCTGGGAGACAAAGGATATGGCCTCGCCACCTGGCTCATGGCGCCCCTACGTGTAACCCGGACGGAAGCTGAGCAGGAATACAACATGTTGCATATTGCGATGCACAGCTTAATAGAGAGGACCATTGGCATCTTGAAACAGTGTTTCCGATGCCTGGACCATTCCAGAGGCTACTTGCAATACTCCCCTGAGATTGTTGGTCAGTTTGCTGTTTTGTGCTGCATGCTGCATAGCTTAGGCATCATAAGGCAGCAGCAACTGGGAGTAGAAGACCCACCTGAGGTGAGAGTGGCTGATGATAAGGAGGAAGATAGAGATGGGAGGAGAAGGAGGAGGATGAGAAAGCCATGCAACTACAAGAACCCAGAGCACGACGGCGGATGAGGGAGGCCCTTCACGCCCCTTTAATCATTGCTCGACCCTTGCGCCAGCAGCTCGTCCGTGACCACTTTGCTGCCTGAAGGCTCAGTGGCAACTATTCCAAATGGACCATGTTTACTGCTTGGACCTGTTCCGTAATGTAATGTTGTGTTAATGGAACAAATAATGGGAATTATTCTTCTTTACTTCAAAAAGTTGTGTTAATAATGGAACAAGTAATGGAAATGAATCAGTTATAATTTAAATTATATTTTATTCAAAAGTTTAACAAACACTTGTTTGTACTTAACTTTAATAAGAATATTCTTGTATCAAACTTTAAAGTTTTCAATTAAGATCACTTAAAAACTTTAAGATCACTTACAAACTTTTAAACTTGTAAATTTACATAACTTACAAAAAACTTTTAATTGAGAACAGTTACAACAGTAACAATAATAGTAATAACAATTACAACAGCAGCAAAGAAAGGCTGACCTGGGGATTGGAGTGGGAGTGGCAGTTGATTCTGTCAATGGATGCAGGGTCTGGGCGTGTTCCCTTATTGCAGCAGCTAACTCTGACATTCCCTCCCACATGTGCTCTGATACTGTCTCAACTACCTGCAACATTCCTTCCCTCATGTTCACCGACATTGTATCAGCTGCCTGCGACATTCCTCCCTCATGTTCACCGACAGTGTATCAAATACCTGCAAAATTCCCTCCCTCATGTGCCCGGACAGTGTTCCCATTTCTCCTGAGGGTGTTGTTACTTCTCCTGACAGTACCAATACCTCATCACCTACCCTGCTGATGGTGTCCAGGAGTGATCGTGTAAGTTTAATGCTTTCCGCACTCATTGCTATCATCTGAACCACATATGTTAGATCCTGCACCCCAGGAGAGCGCTGTCCAGCTCTCATTCCCCGGCTCACCTTGGGTGTGGCTCGCTGCATCCCACTGGGACCTGCAGCCTTCGATGGTGGCCTTGGGTGTGCCTCGCTGCACCCCACTGGAATCCCCAACCTTGGAATGTGAGAAACCATGGAATGTCCCAACACGCGTACCACTCAGGAAAGAGCCTGGCACCTCAATGGGCAGCACCTGCACCTCCACCAGAGTGAGTACAAGAGTGGGGGCTTCATCCATTCCCTCCCCCTCCCCCTCCCCCTCCTCCTCACCCCCATGCTCTTGGTCTGGAAGGTGGGATTGGAAGATGTTCTCCTCTTCAGGCTCGTTCGTGTCTGAATCTTCTTCTGCATCGGCTTCAGCCTCGTCAGGGTTGGCCTCAAGTTCTGCAGAATATAAAAGAACAGACACATGGTTAACAGCAGAGGAGGGGGCAGGGTGGCATGAGTAGGTCACACAGCACAGGCAGCAGGCTCATTTGAAGGAGCATAATGAATGATAGCACATTGCATCAACTGAAGCTTAGCTGACGGAGACATCCTCATGAATTGAAGCATGGCTAGCCCACGCAGTATTTAACATTTAGCAAAGCCAGAATGTGGAATTTGTAGGACTTACCCTCTCCCTCGAGTGTGGGCCCAGCTTGTGCAGTGGTGGTTGCTTTTCTCCAGGCAGGAACCATCAAAGCAGCGACCCTCTCTTCCAAGGGTGTCAGTGGGTGTAGATTTGTCGGGCCTCCTCCTGTTCGAGTTCTTTCCCTTTTGTTGTGTGCCACCTTCCTCTGCAAAGATGAAAATATAACTTTTTAGAGAGGGTGTCTTTCTGCTGGGTGGGACATATATAGATGATCACATTTACAATTGCAATTCCATTGAATAAATGTAAATATTACTTACACTAACTACTTGACCAAGGTCCTGCCACTTCTTTTTGCACTGGCCTCCAGACCTTGGGGTGGTCACCATTGCACAGTAATCTTCTGTAAGTTGGTTCCAGTGTTTCTTCATTTCTTTTGGTGAAACTTTTATGTGACCTCTGCTGGTGTGCAACTCCTGCCATCTGGCCTCAATTACAGTAACTAGTGCCTCCACTTCATCCTGTGAGAAATTCTTGGTCCATGAGCCACGTTACATCTTGTATTGCAGCTCCGATTTTTTTCACTGAGAATTAAAGTTCTCACACACAACTGGCTCTTTAAAAATGGCCGAATGCAGACCGGGAGCTGTACTGGGCATGCGCGCCCATAGTAGTCACATCAAAAGCTCCATTTTTTCACGCATGCGCAGAGCGGGGGGGGCATAGTTTTTTCGGCACAGACATTAGGCTCCACCTCCCAAAGTTAAAGGACAGGCTGTGCAGTGCCAATTTCAAAAAATAGAATGGGGAAACTTGCTAGTTATTTTTTTTGGAGTAGTCAGGGCCAAAACAAACATGTGTAAACATAGAAACATGGAAACATAGAAAATAGGTGCAGGAGTAGGCCATTCGGCCCTTTGAGCCTGCACCAACATTCAATACGATCATGGCTGATCTTTCACCTTAGTACCACTTTCCTGCTTTCTCTCCATACCCCTTGATCCTTTAGCCATAACGGCCACATCTAACTCCCTCTTGAATATATCCAATGAACTGGCATCAACAACTCTCTGCGGTAGGGAATACCACGGGGTAACAACTCTCTGAGTGAAGAAGTTTCTCCTCATCTCAGTCCTAACTGGCTCACCCCCTTATCCTTAGACTATGTCCTCTGGTTCTGGACTTTCCCAACATCAGGAACATTCTTCCTGCATCTAACCTGTCCAGTCTCGTCAGAATTTTATATGTTTCTGTGAGATCCCCTCTCATCTTTCTAAACTCCAGTGAATAAAGGCCCAGTCGATCCAGTCTCTCCTCATATGTCAGACTAGCCATCCCAGGAATCAGTCTGGTAACTCTTGCAATACGCCAAAAGATGGCATTGGGGAAAATTGATCCCACCGAGTGTGTGTGTAGTAGTAAAATGTAATTTATGGCACAAATGTATGTTGCCTTCAGGCCACTAATTTAACTTACTCCATCCAAAATGCCAGAAAATGGGGAATGGGAGCCAATTTAGCGCCGCTTCCAGGTGACGTCAAAGCAATCTTGACCACTGCAGCATATTTAATCTTCCCAGAAAGTATGAACATTAAAATTATGAACGTAATTCAAATTAACTAATAAATCTCTCATTAATGGTAGAAATTACTGTCAGCAATTCAGCATATTAACACTTAACCTTTTTCACTACCAAACAGCTTTTTCTTCTATTTTAGTGGAGACATTTGCCTGTTCATTTTCGGGACTGACTATTTGTACGGTACTTTTTAGGTCGAGCCCCTGCCCCCGATGCCTCCTGCCTGAACCGATAGTGCCAGAACCGGAAGTGTTGTGGAGAAATCTTATTTTCTCCCGATTGATGACAGGCTCCAGAAATAGGTTCGAAATTATCTTTATTCGAGCATATGCAAGGGAAGAACCCTTCTCGATCACTCACGAGAGCGACTTCATCGACCCATAAATCAACAATGTTTATATATACTATTTGGCAATCTTACAATATTTCATGTGCAGCTGTCAGGCATCCTGTCTATGTTTCCAGACAACTTACTCCCTACTGTCCTTGAAGATTTTATTAGTAGGTGTTGTCAACTTTCTTGAGTTCTGCCCTTTGATCCATTATCAGCCAAAACTGTCCCTTTCCCATTAGCTCAGCTGCTGCTACAATTTTAGCTGTGTATTATTTTTAACCCTCACAATCACCCCTTATGGCCCTTGGCTATACACAAACAGGCCATACCATTGAGATTTGTTAAAGAACACCCTCCAGTTTTTCTTGACCAGTGGCCATCTAGCCTGGAATACCATCACATGTTCTCCAAAGCTCAAACCCCTTGTCCGTCCTCTGCTCATAAAGGTTTTCCTGCCCGAGGTTGACCTAGCTTTAATTGCCCTTACCAGTAGTCGGGCTTTCCATTTCCTTGCTGCAGCATATTGCAAACACAACAGATATAGCACAATCAATAATTGAATCATGATAAGTACATGGGATATTATCCTTATCCAAGGATAAATTTGAATGTTCGGTCCCCAATTCCATAGGTCATCCCACCATGTGGTGACCTTAATGTCCTCGATATTCTTCTGAATGTCCTGATTGTTCTGCCTGAGAGTGTAGTAGACTCTCTGACTCTTGGCAACTGCTTCTCGCAGTTTGACGAGGTGTTCTCGTAATGGAGGCACCTCATACCCAAACATGTTCATGCACTTAGCGACCTCCTCCTTTATGTCTTATGTGAAAAGAAAAAGATTAGTGAAGGCAAATGTAGGTCCCTTGAAGTCAGAATCAGGTAAATTTATAATGGGGAACAAAGAAATGGCAGACCAATTGAACAAATACTTTGGTTCTGCCTTCACTAAGGAAGACACAAATAGCCTTCCGGAAATACCAGGAGACCGAGAGTCTAGCGAAAAGGAGGAACTGAAGGAAATCCTTATTAGTCAGGAAATTGTTTTAGGGAAATTGATGGGATTGAAGGCTAATAAATCCCCAGGGCCTGATAGTCTGCATCCCAGTGTATTAAGGAAGTGGCCCTAGAAATAGTGGATGCATTGGTGGTCATTTTCCAACATTCTATAGACTCTGGATCAGTTCCTATGGATTGGAGGGTAGCTAATGTAACCCCACTTTTTATAAAAGGAGGGAGAGAGAAAATAGGGAATTATAGACCGGTTAGCCTGACAGTATTCTCCGTTGCTTACATACGCCACGTATGTCTTTCCCCATTGTGCGCCCATGGTTTCCATGGTGCAATTTACCTGCGTACTAGTAATATTAAATCCACAAGCCGGCTCAGGATCATAACTAATTTTAAGAGGGAAAATTGTGGTGCCCTGATGAGTAATACATCCTTCCAATTTTGTTCCTATCAAACTGTCTCCGTAAGTTGCAGCATATGATAGAGTCTCGTGATAAGCTATATACACCCTTTCTCTAATAATGCCTATATTTTGTACTTCATACACTTCTTTTGGGTTACCTTCTTCCATAATTACTGGAATGACCAGTACCAATCCTACTAGTCCCCCTTTATCATTATTGTATTTCACTTGTGTGGGATATATGCATATCATCCCCCTGAGTTGGCACCCTTGCATTTCCTTCGAGTGCATGGTCAGATTGACCAATTGGCCATTGCTGATCCACAGGGGAACCTCCCCTCAGTGGATCTGTGCCAAATTTTCCCTTGTCCGTTCGACTACCCAGGTACGAATGTACTGCAGGCATCATTCTTAGCTGCTTAGTCAGAGGCTACATGCTCTTCCTTGATTAGCTTATTAATGGTCCGTGCGTGGGCCTCGAGGACTGTTGCTATGTCCTGTAATCTAATTGTCAGTACTTGGTCCTCTGTTAACTGTGAACCTTGATTCTGATTTTGTTCACGCAAAATGTTCTTAATACGAGAAGCTAAATCTCGTACTTTATTATCCAAAGTTGCCAAATCAATGGTGTTAAAGACCGTAGCTGCATCATTTATCAGGCCTCGTTTAAGTTGTCAATGAGAACGGGACCTAATTGGACCCCCATTGGCATAGTTACTTTGTCTGAGGATTTGTTGTACCAATCTCCGGTACAACTGCTGCATTCTTTTAGAATACCATTCAGAGAGTTCCAGATTAGTCAAATTCAACACAATGGGTACCAACTCATGGTCATATAATATCTCTTCACGTTTCACGAACACTAATCCACTTTGTGGTGCAGGTGTGTGTTCTGGGCACTGAACCCATTTATCAGGCACTGACGGTGTATCTAGTTCAGCTGCCTGTGACGTGGTTGTTGGGGATGGGGTGGTAGGCTCGTCCCTTGTTACCACCGTTATACCTGGTGGTTGTGGGCACTGTTCCTGCTTTATGCACAGGACAATTCCCTCTTTCCCCTTTTGTATGCACCCTTGTGACATTCTTGACAATGTCATTCTGGTTATTTTAAACTTAGTCGGTTGTCTTAGTCGGAGGCTCTCTATTGTCTGGACAATCAGATGTTTCTCACTTTGGTGTTCCTGAGTCATATTCTCCCTGGCTTGTTCCTTGCTGCTGTTTGGTATCATATGCCATTATGACTGGAATAGATGTCCCTGAGCATGTTACACATTCCGTTTTCTTACTATCTCTCCACCATTCTATCCCAACACCTCTATGTCCCTTGGTACAGTTTCTTACGGTCGTCTCTTGCCGTTTAGTTTGGCTATTATATGTGTTAACGGGCGTATTATCGTAATATGTAGTTTCCCATGGCTCATTCGCACCTGGGGTCAGCATCAATGTGTACTTCCCTTGTGGGTTAACACAGGATGAGGAGCTCAAAGCTGAATTCCTTTTACGCCGTCCCATTGTGGCCTTAGGCTCACATTCCACCCAGACCTGACGAGTCTGTGCAGTGTGTGGGTGACCACTACCCATCGTGCTGTAGGTTACTTGGCTGCCATCCTTGTTCCACCTTACTTCAATGGATTCCCCATTGGTGTGGGGCAAGAAGCCATGGGACCCATCTTTCCTTGAATATAGGGTTATTGGGCCTTTACATGTCAGCTGAAGTCCAGTATCAGCTGGCATGGATATAGGAGTAACACTGATACAGCTCCAAACATCAGGGGTATAGTATACCTCCAAACTAGTACCCATGCTACCCCGGAGATCCCAATAACCAATGTTATCATTACCTACATTTTATACTCGCATCAGCTCGAACTCCTGCTGGTAGTTGATGCCTCTCCACTGTCGTCTCTCTATCCACACTTTCCAAAACAGCACAATTATTACAGCTATCATTATGGTCCCCACTATTGACCACAATAATTCCATCAATGAGTTTATTTTCCTAGTCCGGTGTCTTATATAGTACTCCTCAGTTTCATCATATGGAATGATAGCAGGATCGCCACTTATCTGTAAGAAAAGTTAATCCGGTCATCACCGGTTAATTATTGGTACGGTTTTAGCTGTGTCCAATGCTTCCATCTTTCCTTTCCTCTCAAGTCTACGCATGCGCAGATGTCACTGGTCGTAAGCACCTCATATGTGCCCTGCCACTTTGGTGCAAATCCTGGGTTGCCAGGGGTTATCTTAACCATCACCTTCTCACCCACCCCAGGGATGTTTCCCTGTTGCTTATCTGCAAACTGTGTAATATCCTTAATTATTTGTTGATCCCGCGCTTCTTGCTTTAAGATATGCAATTGCTCGCATAATTGTTGAATAAACCTCCTGACTCTATCCCTTGCCGGTCCTACATCCTCCCCTCCCGTCATTATTCCCTCCGGTAGTCTCATAGCTCTACCCATCATCAATTCGAAGGGAGTCAGTCCTGTCGCTCTATTCGAGCTGGACCTAAGTCTCATTCGAATACCGGGGAGCAAATCTGCCCATCCCTTCCCGGTCTCCTCTATAGCTTTAGCCAAGCACAATTTAAGAGATTGGTTCATTCTTTCCACTATCCCTGAGCTTTGCGGGTGATATGGGCTGTGGAATTGTTCCTTAATCCCTAGCAAGGCGCATGTATGTTGGATCACCTTCCCGGTGAAGTGTGTCCCTGATCTGAGTCTAACTGGAGGGGAACACCCCAACAAGGGATTATTTCTTCTACAAATATTCTTGCTACGGTGGTGGCAATGCAATCCCTTGTGCCAAAGGCTTCCACCCATCATATAAATTGATCAATTACCATTAGATATTGGCCCAGAAATCCCGGCCTCTCCAGGTCTATACAAAGTTTCTACGGATCCGGGAAGACATCAGAAAAGCCGGTTTTCAGCGCACAATGCGCATGCACTGAAAACTGGCTTTTCCGATCTGTCAAGTGATCCACATCTCGGGAGCTATGTATTTACCCATATCTTGACCAGCAAATGTCCTCAAAACTCTTGTGCCTGATAAAAACCTTTTTAAAAACTCACAATTTTTTTTTCTTTAAGGTATTTATTAACTTTAATTTCAATTAATTTTAATTATGTGAGGTGGGTTTTTTATTTTTTATTATGATGTTTTTGTGTTTGGGTTTTTTTTCTCAATTAATAGCAATGAGAACTCATAGATTCGGAGCTCTCATTGCTATTAATTGAGAATACTGTACCAGATTGGTTGAGCAGTCACACGTGACTGTATCTTCTGTGTGGGAACCTGGAGGATGGGAGCGCGCTTTGCAGCGCGGGAAGGGAAGGCCTCCCCAATGGAATCTCACGCTCCTCCGGGACCACCAGGTATGTTTGGAAAAATTCTGCGGTCAGAGGCAATTGCCCCCGGGAAGCCTCCGACCGGAATTTCAGGGCCAATATGTTTCTCCCCTAGAATTCAGGAGGGGTCCAGTAAAATCTCTCTGTAGGTTTTCCCACGGCCCTGTGGGCCTTAACTGGTGTCTCATTCGTACCTTTATGGGCTTTCCGGCATTAAACTGTGCGCATATAACACATCTCTGGCAATGCCTGGCTCCATCTCTCCCCATCCTGGACCACGACCAGCCTCTTCCCATATTCTCTATCCTGTTGGATCGGCCAGTCTGTGCTCGGGTGTGATATATTCCTAGCAGGCTGTGTTGTATACATTTCAGTGCAGCCACCCGGTCTCCCCACTGCCAGAGGTTGTCTGTTCCCTTTGTTGCACCTTTATCTTCCCATTCCTGTACTTCTTCCCAAGGTGTTTCCTTGAGCAATTCTATTATCTTCCTCCGGTCCGATAGCACAACTGGCTATGAGAACTGTTTCTCCTAACCCCTCTGATTCAGCTGCCAATTTGGCAGCTTCATCGGCTCTTTGTTCCGGGGATTCTACCTTGCGGTGCGCTTTGATTTTTATGACTGCGGCCTCTGTGGGGATCCCTGCAGCCTCTACCAATCTCCTAACTAATTCCTCATGCTGTATATGTCCGCCAGAGGATGTAATATATCCTCTTCTGTTACAGGCAGCCATATAATCATGTACTATGCCAAAGGCATAGCGACTGTCCGTATAAATATTTACTCTGTTTCCTTGCTATTTTTAGGGTTTCCGTTATAGCTGTAAGCTCAGCCACCTGCACCAAGCATTCTCCTGGCAACCGCCCTTCAGCGCAAATCTTTCCTTCACTATCTGCTACCACCCATCCAGTCCGATGTTCCCCTCTAATGTACCTCCAAGATCCATCTACATAGAGTTCTAGGTCCACATTTTCCAAGGGGACTTCTCCCATTCTATCTTCATTCTCTTGATCCTCCTCATCCTTACACTGATGTTCCATCCCTTCATGTTCCATCATAGAAACATAGAAACATAGAAAATAGGTGCAGGAGTAGGCCATTCGACCCTTCGAGCCTGCACCACCATTCAATAAGATCATGGCTGATCATCACCTCAGGATCCCTTTCCTGCTTTCTCTCCATACCCATTGATCCCTTTAGCCATAAGGGCCATATCTAACTCCCTCTTGAATATATCCAACGAACTGGCATCAACAACTCTCTGCGGCAGAGAATTCCACAGGTTAACAACTCTCTGAGTGAAGAAGTTTCTCCTCATCTCGGTCCTAAATGGCTTACCCCTTATCCTTAGAAAATTACGCGAAGCGAGTTAATTAACCGTGACAGGACTCGAACTTGCAATCATGGCAGCCGTCCTCAGCCATGTTGTATTCAGCAATTCTACTAGAGTATGTTGTGTGTGTAGTATAATACGTCCAATCATATGATGGGCTCGCTACTTTTTAGTGCCCAACTGGCACAATCGATTGCCGCTACGCATCGGGGTTGAATAATCAGCTACTGGTCTCATCTACCCTCCGTGTTCCTGGGCTACTACCGAGCTATAGTGTCCCCCATGGTCGTGACAATAAATGGGAAAAGGTCTGCTCATATCGGGCAATCCCAATGCTGGGGCCCTCGTCAAGGCTTGTTTCAGGGATCCAAATGCTTCCTCCTGGTCATTTGTCCAGTTCACTATTTCTTCCGCGGGTTTCCCTCCCTTTGTAAGGTCATATAGGGGAGCGGCCATCTATGAATACCCCTCAATAAAGTTGCGACTATAATTGAATAATCTTAACACCTTCTGCACCCGCCCCCACCCCCCGCCCTTATGGTGGTGGGTCTGGGCATGTTCTGGATTGCCTCTTTCCGATCTGTTGAAATGGCTCATTTCCCCATGCTGATATCGCATCCTAAATAGGTTACCTTGTCCCGCCCTAGCTGTGCCTTGGTGGGATTAGCTTTAAATCCAGCTTTCTGGCGAGCCTCCAGAACTGTCATTAGGGCTCCTACATGTCCTTTGCCGTGGAAGAAGCGATTAACAAATCATCCACATACTGTAATACAGTATTATCGTATTCTTCCAACCGTACATCCTCAAGGGCCTTGGCCAGTGAAATATGGCCGGACTGTTATGGAATCCTTGAGGTACTCTGGTCCAAGTATACTGTTTCCCTTCTATACTAAAAGCAAATTACTTCTTGGGTGTTATTTTATTCAAGGCCGTATAATATATTGTCAGACAATAAGATGCTTCCGGCTTCCTTACCAGCCAGACTGGTGAATTGTTGCCTGATATTGTCCTCTTAACTATTCCCTGTGCCTCTAGTTCCTCCACTATCTCTTTCACTGCTTTCCTGGCCTCAACTTTTATAGGGTCTTGTGTGTGGGGTCCTGGGATTATTATGGCATCCATTTTCCATTTTCACTAATCCGCAGTCCTGTTTCTGGGTGGCCCATACATCGGGGTACTGTTGGCATATCACCCCCCACACTACGCTTCCCTTCCATAGGGCTCTATGCATCTTGTGGCTCTCACCCATTGTGTTCTGTTTGGGGTGTAATAAACTCTATCTCTCTTACGTATTTCCGATCAGGTCATTGTATTCTCCAGGGGTTTATTAAAGCCCCCAACTGACTCAGCAAATCTATTCCCATGATTGTTCCCTCAGGATTCTCGCTTACCCATAGGTGGGTAGGTATCATAAGACCCCCCACTTCTAACAGGACAGTTTCACTCTTATATGTCCTGAGGCCCTTTCCTTCCACCCCAGAAATATTTATACTGTGTTTAGTTACAGGAAGAGGTAAATTGGTGAGTGACACAGAGGCTCCCATGTCTATTAGCATATTGCACTGCCGGCCCCCTAACACCACCCTAATAAACATTTGTGGGTCCCCCGTGGTTTCCTCACCAGGGGCCGGTGCATCCTATTTACCTGATGCTACCTTCAGTAGCTTCATCAACTCTTCCCGGGTCACTCCACCCATATTGGGTGCTGGTTGTGATACAGCGCCCCCCCCTTGGGTTATTCCGTATTAGTTTCATAACTTTCTCTCGGGTCAAGGTCTCCTTGTCCCTCTTTCCGCGCCCCCCCCACCGCCCCCCCCCGCCACCAGCCCAATAATCCTTCTGGTGTCCAGGTCTTCTGCAGTTCAAACATCTGCCTCTATCTGATGTTCCTGGATTCTTGTAAATCTTTGTAAAATGTCCCTCTTTGTCACATATGAAACAAGTGGGTGTGGTGGTCTCCCCTTGTACTGTAGCCACTCACTGCGACTTCTTTGGGTTGGGTGATTGTCTATTCCCCTCCACCCCCTCTGCCCACTCCATCACCTCTTGAAAGTCGTTCCCCACTGGGACCCCCATTTTAAATATCTGCACTTGTTCCGGACTTAACCCTTCTTTCAACATCCTTAAAAACATGGCATTATCCTTATCTGTGCCCAGTATTCCTGAGTAGTCCTTATAGACTACCCCTTTTATCTCAACGTATTCACTCGGAGTTTCTCCTTCCTTTTGCTTAATTCCTACCACTAAAGCCCAATTACATTTCGGATTCCCCAATGTTCTCTTAATCGTGGCCTTAAAGGTTTCATATCTCTGGTCGCTTGTTTGACCCTGAGCATGCAGCCATCACTTCTCATGAATATTCTGAGGGTCAGATCCGATGTTTGTCACGTAAATTTGGCTCTTACTAGGCCATGCGCATCTTCAACATTAATTCATGTGCATCTATAATTTCTTCCAATTTTCAGAGTTGGCATGGTTCAATTTAGGGGCAGGTAACTCCCCCAGCATCATTTGATTTTCAGCCAGGGTAAAAGGGACATAGGTCGTCGTTGTCGTCAAGGCCCCTTGCCCAATCTGACTATGGGTCACCTGTAACGGGGCTATCTTTTGATCATCCTCTAGAGGGGGGGGCCAGCAGGTCCCTCCTCTTGATAGGGTGGTGGATCCCCTCCCTCCCTCTGTCATTCGTATTCGTCCGTCTTACTCTGGAGCTGTTCCTAGTCTATGTCATCATCATTCCAATCCGGAGATACTGGGTTTGGCGAGTCCTTGCCTCCGTCCCCAAATTGTCCCTTTGGTCCTTGTCCTGCCATCTGTTGCTTTCACAGCTGCCACCTTGGCAACGTATTTTAACCCTTTTTTGTCCAATATAACTGGCTAGCACTATCATATATCCCTTTTCTTCTTTACTATGGGTCTGGCCGGCCCACCACGCTCTTTGCTGATCGGGCGTGTTGGTGGGTCTCCAGCACTTTTTGGTAATTTTCGCGATCAGTTTCTTATCTCTCTCAACTAAGAACTTAGTAATCGACCCCTCGCGACCCCTCGGGTTGTTTCGACCATCCCTTTAAAATCGTAAGCCAAGCGGGTTTCTCCCTACCACTGCTTCTGGGTGTTTCTTGCTCAGCTTGTTTTTCTGCTCTTTAAT
The DNA here is from genome assembly GCF_044704955.1 of Pristiophorus japonicus. NCBI lineage: Eukaryota > Metazoa > Chordata > Chondrichthyes > Pristiophoridae > Pristiophorus > Pristiophorus japonicus. The sequence continues at coordinate 84,481,954 of NC_091988.1, read as the reverse complement.
AGATCTGACTCTGTGGTTCGCTTTACAGTTATGCAGCTTTACAAGTACGTTCCAACCCGATTGCACCTTCTCCTGGGTTTGTCTCAAATTTTTTCGAATACCGCAGATATACCGGATGACCAGCATTGGGTTGATCCCTAATTATTGGGTGGTAACTCAAATATTCTCACCCCTTTTGGTTCGCCTCTGCTGGCCACACTCGGGTGCTGCAGGATCCTGCCGACTATGCCAATTGTTGTGGAGAAATCTTCATTTTTCCCGAGCAGACCCACTGAGATAGAGGATCGACGCCCGATTGATGACAGACTCCAGAAATAAGTTTAAAAAGATCTTTATTCGAGCATATGTAGGGGAAGAACTCTTCTTGATCACTCACGAGAGGGACTTCATCAACCTACAAATCAAAAACGTTTATGTATAGTATTATTTGTCAATCTTACAATATTTCATATGCAGCTGTCAGGCATCCTGTCTATGTTTCCAGACAGCTTACTCCCTACTGCCCTTGGAAATTTTATTAGTAGGTGTTGTCAACTCCCTTGAATTCTGCCCTTCATTCCCTTATCAGCCAAAACTGACCGTTTCCCATGAGTTCAGCTGCTGCTACAATTTTAGCTGGTTATTATTTATAATCCTTACAGGAAGTGCGGCCCCAAACTGGAAGTAGGCCCCTGCAATCAGTCCGACCATGTTCCACGAACCTCCGAGCGACTGGGGTGTGAGAGACTGGGAGAGCAAGAGAGATTGGGGAGGGGAGGAATATTGTGTTCCTAACACAGATGAGACTGCACACAGGGAGGTTAAAGTAACAGTGACCTCAGTCTTTATTAAGACACTCCAGAGTCAGGAACAGGCCCTAGGAGCCGGCTTATATACAGTGCTCCCAAGGGATGCTGGGATCCCTTGGGACTTCAGGGGATGCACTCCCTGGTGGACCACCTCGGTACAAATGTCTGTTCTGGTGTGTTGGCTGTGCCCTCGCTGGGCTGGCGTGTTGTTGGCCCTGCAGGCTGCTGGGTGAGCCTGGCCTTGCTGGGCTGTTGGGCGTGAGGGGTTCGATTTCCTGGCCAGGGTGGTGTCGTTGATCCTTTGGGTGTGTGTTGTGGGCTCGAAAAAGGTGGTCTCTGCTGTGGGTTGTTCAGGGCAGTCTGTGAACCGCAGCCTCGTTTGGTCCAGGTGCTTTCTGCAAATTTGTCCATTGTCTAGTTTGACTACAAACACCCTACTCCCTTCTTTAGCTATCACCGTGCCCGCGATCCATTTGGGACGATGTCCACAGTTTAGCACATACACAGGATCATTCAGATCAATTTCCCATGACACAGTGGCGCGACCATCGTTTACATTTTGTTGCTGCCGCCTGCTCTCTACCTGATCATGCAGGTTGGGGTGAACCAGCGAGAGTCTGGTTTTAAGTGTCCTTTTCATGAGTAGCTCAGCCGGGGGCACCCCTGTGAGCGAGTAGGGTCTCGTGCGGTAGCTGAACAGTACTCGGGACAGGCGGGTTTGGAGTGAGCCTTCTGTGACATGTTTAAGGCTCTGTTTGATTGCCCACTCTGCCAGCCCATTGGAGGCTGGTTTAAATGGGGCCAAGGTGACATGTTTGATCCCAATGCGGTCATGAATTCTTTAAATTTGGCACTGGTGAAACATGGCCCGTTGTCACTGACCAGTATGTCAGGCAGGCCGTGGGTGGCAAACATGGTCCTCAGACTTTCAATGGTAGCGGTGGCGGTGCTTCCCGACATAATTTCACATTCAATCCATTTTGAAAAAGCATCCACCACCACAAGGAACATTTTAGCGAGAAATGGGCCCGCATAGTCGACATGGATCCTTGACCATGGTCTGGAGGGCCAGGACCACAAACTTAGTGGTGCCTCTCTGGGCGCATTGCTCAACTGAGCACACACACTGCATTGCCGTACACAGGACTCTAAGTCAGAGTCGATACCAGGCCACCACATGTGGGATCTGGCTATCGCTTTCATCATTACTATACCCGGATGTGTGCTGTGGAGATCGAGGTGAACATCTCCCTGCCCTTTTTGGGTAGCACTACGTGGTTACCCCACAACAGGCAGTCTGCCTGAATGGACAGCTCGTCCTTTCGCCGCTGAAACGGCTTGATTAGCTCTTGCATTTCAACGGGGATGCTCGCCCAGCTCCCATGCAGCACACAGTTTTTTACTAGGGACAGCAGAGGATCTTGGCTGGTCCAGGTCCTAATCTGGCGGGCTATGACAGATGATTTATCATTTTCAAATGCTTCCATGACCATCAACAAGTCTGCGGGCTGCGCCACCATCAATAAGTTTGCAGACTGCGCTATTTCCACCCCTGTGGTGGGCAATGGTAGCCGACTGAGGGCATCCGCACAGTTCTCGGTGCCTGGCCTGTGGCGGATACTACAGTTATACGCTGAAAGCGCAAGTGCCCACCTTTGTATGCGGGCTGAGGCATTAGTATTTATCCCCTTGTTTGCAACGAACAGGGATATGAGGGACTTGTGATTGGTTTCCAGCTCAAATTTGAGGCCAAACAGGTACTGATGCATTTTCTTTACCCCGAACACACACGCTAATGCCTCTTTCTCAATCATGCTGTAGGCCCTCTCGACCTTAGACAAGCTTCTGGAGGCATAGGCGAAAGGTTGCAACTTCCCCGCAACGTTAGCTTGTTGTAATACACACCCGACTCCGTACGACGATGCATCACGTGCTAGCACAAGTCTTTTACATGGGTTATACAATACAAGCAACTTGTTGGAGCATAAAATGTTTCTGGCTTTCTCAAAAGCAATTACTTGGTTTTTTCCCCATACCCAGTTCTCAGCTTTATGCAATAACACATGTAGGGGCTCTAAGAGGGTGCTTAACCCCGGTAGGAAGTTACCAAAATAGTTGAGGAGTCCCAGGAATGACCGCAGCTTTGTGACGTTCTGTGGCCTGTGCGCATTCCTGATAGCCTCTGTCTTGGCGTCTGTGGGCCGAATGCCGTCCGCCGCAATCTTTCTCCCCAAAAACTCCACTTCTGTTGCCATGAAGACACATTTCAACCTCTTCAGCCGCAGCCCTACGCGATCCAGTCGCTGGAGGACCTCCTCCAGGTTTTGTAGGTGCTCGACAGTGTCCCGACCCGTGTCAAATACGTCGTCCTGAAAAACCACCATGCGCAGTACCGACTTGAATAGGCTCTCCATGTTTCTCTGGAAGATCGCTGCAGCCGATTGAATTCCAAACGAGCATCTGTTGTAGATGAACAGTTCCATGTGCGTGTTGATGCAGGTGAGGCCCTTCGAAGACTCCTCCAGCTCATGCGTCATGTAGGCCGAAGTCTGGTCGAGCTTGGTGAACGTCTTGCCTCCTGCCAGCATCGCAAATAGGTCATCTGCCTTCGGTAGCGGGTATTGGTCCTGTAGTGAGAAACGATTAATAGTTACTTTCTAATCGCCGCAAATCCTGACTGTGCCATCACTTTTGAGTACTGGAACACTCGGGCTGGCCCACTCGCTGAATTCCACTGGGGAGATGATGCCCTCGCATTGCAGCCTGTCCAGCTCGATTTCCACTCTCTCCCTCATCATGTGAGATACTGCTCATGCCTTGTGGTGAATGGGTCGTGCCTTTGGGACCAAGTGGATCCGCACCTTCATCCCGGAAATGTTTCCAATGCCTGGCTCGAAAAGGGAAGGGAATTTGTTAAGAACCTCGGTACATGAAGCCTCATCGACATGTGATAGCGCTCGGATGTCATCCCAGTTCCAGCGGATTTTGCCCAGCCAGCTCCTTCCAAGCAGTGTGGGGCCATCACCCAGGACAATCCAGAGTGGCAGTTTGTGTACCGTGCCCTCATAGGTGACCTTGACCATGGCGCTGCCCAGGACAGTGATAAGCTCTTTGGTGTTCGTTCTCAGTTTCGTGTGGATGGGGCTCAGGGCTGGTCTGAGTGCCTTGTTGCACCACAGTCTCTCAAACATCTTTTTACTCATGATGAATTGGTTAGCGCCAGTGTCCAGTTCCATGGCTATGGGTAAGCCATTCAATTTTACATTTAGCATTATAGGTGGACATTTTGTCGAAAATATGTGCACCCCGTGTACTTCAGCATCTGCCTCCTCTCTCTGAGGTTCGAAATTTCTGTGATCCACCATGGACCGATCTTCCTCTGCCATGTGATGGTTAGCAGGTTTTGCAGAACTTGCAGCTCATCTGCAAGCTCATTGGAGGTGCCCCATTATCCCATAGCTCTTGCAAACATACCCTTTGAAGCGGCATGAGTAGGCTGAATGGAAGCCTCCACAACGCCAACAAGGTGTGAATTGCCTTGCATTCATCATTTGTTGCAGACTCTGAGTCATCTGGGTCACCTGAGGCCTGTTGGCAGATGCAGACTCGTGGTTTCTGCCCTGTACATTTCTGCTTGCAAACACAGTTCCATTTAATTTATGAACATTGCTAGCACTTTTGAGCCGAGAGATTTGTTTGGTTTTATCACTGGTGGACATAAACGCCTGTGCTATCGCAATGGCCTTACTGAGGGTCGGTATCTCTACAATCAAAAGTTTTCGTAGGATGGTCTCATGGCCAATGCCCAGTACAAAAAAGTCTCTGACCATTTGCTCCAGTTAACCATCAAACTCACATTGTCCTGCAAGTCGCCTTAGCTCGGCGACGTAACTCGCCAGTTCCTGACCTTCAGATCACTGGCACGTGTCGAACCAATACCTCGCCATCAGCATGCTCTCCCTCGGGTTAAGATGCTCCCGAACCAGTCTACACAGCTCCTCATACAACTTATCTGTGGATTTCACCGGAGCCAAAAGATTCTTCATGAGGCTGTAGGTCGGTGCCCCGCAGACCGTGAGGAGGACCGCTCTCCTTTTTGCAGCGCTTCCTTCTCCGTCCAGCTTGTTGGCTACAAAGTACTGGTCTAGACGTTCGACATAGGCTTCCCAGTCCTCACCCTCCGAGAACTTCTCCAGGATGCCCACAGTTTGCTGCATCTTTGCGTTGCATTCGTATACTCATCACCAGTTATTGTGTTTCTGCACACGGGGAGGTTAAAGTAACAGTGACCTCAGTCTTTATTGAGACACTCCAGAATGAGGAACAAGCCTTAGGGGCCGGCTTATATACAGTGCTCCCAAGGGATGCTGGGATCACTTGGGACTTCAGGGGATGCACTCCCTGGTGGCGGAACATGGGAGTGCATGCTTTACAGATACACAACAGGGAGAGAGCTTGGCGGGGGGGCAGAGAGAGCATGGCAGGGGAAGAGAGAGCGGGGGTGGAAGAGAGAGCTTGGGGGGAGAGAGCTTGGAGGGGAGAGAGACTTTGGGAGGGAGCGAGAGCTTGGGGGGAAAAGAGAGCTTGCGGGGGAAGAGCGAGAGCTTGGGGAGGGGGGGAGAGAGAGCTTGGGGGAGGAGAGAGAGCTTGGGAGGGTGAGCGAAAGAGAGAGCTTGAGAGGGGGAGAGAAAGAGAGCTTTGGGAGGAAGAGAGAGCTTGGGGGAGAGAGAGGGCTTGGGGGGGAGAGAGAGAGCTTGGGAGGGAGAGAGAGAGCGAGTTTGGGGGTTAGGAGAGAGATGGCTTGGGGATGAGAGAGATCTTGGGGGGAAGAGAGAGCTTGGAGGTGGGGAGAGAGGTTGGGGTGAGAGAGAGAGCTTGGGGGGGGGAGAGAGAGAGCTTGCGGGGGTGGAGAGAGCTTGGGGGTGGAGAGAGATCTTGGGGGGAAGAGAGATCTTGGGGGGAAGAGAGATCTTGGGGGGGAGAGAGAGAGCTTGGGGGGAGAGAGAGAGCTTGAGTTGGAGGGAGAGATTGAGAGGGGGAGAGAGAGAGCTTGGGGGGGAGAGAGCTTGAGAGGGGGAGAGAGAGAGCTTGGGGGGTAGAGAGAGCTTGGAGGGGAGAGAGAGTTTGGGGGGAAGAGAAAGCGTGGGGTGGCGAGAGAGAGCTTGGGGGTGAAGAGAGAGCTTAGGAGGGGAGAGAGAGTTGGGGGTGAAGAGACAGCTTGGGAGGGGAGAGAAAGCTTGGGAGGGGGAGAGAGAGAGAGCTTGGGAGGGGGAGAGAGAGAGCTGGGGGAGGGTGGGAGAGAGAGAGTGCTTGGGTGGGAGAGAGCGAATCTGGAGGGGAGAGGGACTGGGGAGAGAGAGAGTTGTGGGAGGGGCAGAGAGTGCTTGGAGGGTGGGAGAGAGTGCCTGGTGGGAGGGAGAGAGAGAGCTTGCGACGGGAGAGAGAGAGAGTCTGGAGGGGAGATAGAGCCTGGGAGTGAGAAAGACATGTGGGTGGGGGGGAAGGAAGGGATGGGCTGGCTGGGGGGGGGGGGAAGAGAGAGACGGGATGGGGAATCGGAGGGGATATAAGTTCTTCCAATCTAGAAGTCACGACATTGTCACTATTCATTTCATACCCAATAAACCTGTTAACAATCCGTACAAAATGCCCCATTTATGGCGGGGAGGGAGGTCATGCACTTGTGCTGGGCCAAGTGACTTCGGCTGGAGGAAGCAGCACTTGTGCTGGGTGGCAAGGGACTTTGGTTAGGGGAGGGACACATTTACGCTGGGGTAAAGGACTTCGGCTGACATTTGGTGGCTTCAGAGGAGCTCTGTCCTCTGTGGCTTCTGGAAGTGAAAGTAGATTGAGTGACAATTTGCAAAGTCAGTGGGAACTTGGGCTGGGCGGTTCCAGTTACACATTCCAGAGAAACTTCAGGGCATGGCTTATCATCCAAGGGGACCAATCAGAGACAAGGGGTGGCCATTTGTACAGCACAAATAAAAACGTCCTTTATTTTATCCATGAAAATAGTGCATGGAGGCATTTGGTTATCACTGACAATCATTTCTATGTGTAATTATATCAGTCAATGAGTCAGGCGTTCTGATATTAAATAAAATACTGTCGCTGTTGAGAGGAGCTATCTACTCTCAAACATATTTACAGCACAATGGCATCCCAGGGGTGTGTAAATGAGAAATTGAGGTTATCTGCCAGTTAGTTGATATTTTGGACTGGAATCACTCACATATCTAATGACAGTAAAGAGCCTTGTGCTCTTGTCAGCAATACCTTTCCAGGTTTTTTTTTAATGAGTACCTGCTATTTTTCATCTATTTGTAGTGTTTCAAGTTTACTGGGCTACATAGGTCATTTCCTATTGAGTTACCCAGTATCCAACAAGACTGAGTGGAATGGCTGGGAGGACTGCCTTAACACAGAGTTGTTAAACTATGGAATGTTTTGCCACAGGGAATAGTTGAAGCAGGGACCATTGCTTCATTTAATGGAAAAGTGGATAAATATTTGAGGCAGATACAACGTAATGCGATTATTTCTGATTTTCTTTAGAAAAGAGCCGGTACAGCCACCTCGGGCCAAAGGCCTCTTCTGTGCTGCCTACGTCTATGGCTCTAAGCTAAGTTGCAAATGCACTTACTTGATTGAACCAGCTGTTTCCACCTCCTTTCAGCTGATGGTTTCCCGAATCCTAAGAAACCCAACCCGCAGGCATTAAAACTGTGGTTACATTTGAGGCACGCAACCTCATTAAAATATTTAAATGGTGGACCCATCTCTGGAGAGCAGGTTAGTCGCCCACCACACAACCCACCTCCGTTAAAATGTTGAAGGTTGGTTTCTGATTTTTAAAGTTTTACTCATTTAATTAGGACAAAAATTAAATGTATGAAAAAAAATCTTCTAAACTCTGTAGCAGCAAGACAAGCACGGTGATGTGCAACCTCAGTGTCCTGTCTGACTCTGAGCTGAGCTGTAATCCTCGCTTGTACTAAGCTGTAATCCTCGCTTGTACTAAATCTGCCTGTTTGCACTTCTGCAATAGTGCCTACCCCCAATACACTAGAACACAATTTCATCACCTGCACCCTCGATTATTCCAATCTTCTCTTTGCTGGTCTCCTGAGTTGTGTCCTTTGCAAATTGCAACTTATTGAAAACTCTGCCACCCACATACTTCCCCACACTAAGTTGTGTTCCCCTAATTACTCCTGTGCTCACCAACCTACTGGTTTTCCTTTTCAGGTATATATCCAATTGCCTTTTGAAAGTCACTATTTATTCTGCTTCCACCACCCCTTCAGACAATGAATTTCAGATCATAACATTGCGCTGCATAAAATAAATTCTCCTCATCTCCCTTCTGGTTCTTTTGCCAATTATCTTCGATCTGTTTCTTCTGTTTACCGAGACTCCTGCCCATGGAGTCTCCTTATTTTCGCTACCAAAACGTTTCATGATTTTGAAAACCTCTATTAAATCTCTCCTTAACCTTCTCTGCTCTGAGGAGAACAATCCTAGATTCTCCAGTCTCTCCACATAACTGAAGTCCCTCAACCCTGTTACCCTTCTGGTAAATCTCCTCTGTACCCTCTCCAAGGCCTTGACATCCTTTCTAAAGTGTGGTGTCCAAAATTAGACACAGTACTCCAGCTGAGGCCTAATCAGTGATTTATAAAGGTTTAGCATGTGTAATTCTTTTCTCTTCACCTTTGTGAAGTGCTTTGGGGTTTTAATAAAGCTATAAAAGGCCCGTTGCTTTTGTTGAGTGGAGTGATGTCTTCCAGTTAACTCTTGCTGATTACATTTTCTTAACAGTTCACTCAGGTACTTCTCATCAATTCTACTTCAACTGAAGAAATATCTATATTTTTAATCAATTCCAGCATTTTCTGCCTCAGTCCATAATTTACTTTCATTTGAGTATGTGGCCATCACACGCTTATCAAACCATGTAAAACTCACCCAATTAAGGATGTCACCAGCCCATCTCTCTGAATAACTGTAATTTTACAAAATACTATTATGCATGTCACTAAAAATAGTATGAAATAGTAGTGGAGGTGAACTTCTTAATCAAATCCCTTTGGCAATCAAAATGTTCACCCAATTCAATTGATTTCAGTAAGAACATTCTAGAACTGATGAAAAATAAATTGGGGCTGAGATAACCGTGCATCAGTCTGGGGGGTCAGCAATGAAAGCTTGGCCGGAATTTTACTGGCACTCAGAGGACGGGATGGTTGACGGGTCAACTGTTAAAGTTAAAATGACCCCGGGATGGTCAGGACCTCGCTATCAATCTGCTGAGTCACAGTGGCAGGGGAGACAATTTAGGTCATTATGACCTTGTTAAGAGCCAATTAAAAAGAATTTTAAGCCAAATTTACCATTTTACCAGGTTGCCCATGGGATTTACGCTGCTCGGGGATCACATCAGGTAAGGATGCGGGAGTTGTGTGGGCATGAACTCATTTCTTCACTTGACAGCTGCAATTATGCTATGAAAGCTCCCATCTCACAACTGTTCACATTCCAAGATCAGAAGCTGTTGCTTACTGCATTTCGAAGGCACAATGAGCTTTATGCAGATTGCAAGTGTTTGGAGCAAACTCTCTATCCAGTGTCATCTCATTGGAACAACCTCTATCACCATTGACAGATCGCTTCTGCCATTTCAAGTTCACTATTACATTAGCATTGGTGCCCTTGAAACTATCTCACCTTGATCCTCAGAATCCCACCATGATCAGCCCCAACACCAGCAGCACCAGGCACACCAGCAGCACTACCAACAACAACAACCTGCGCCACAATCCACTAATGCCACACAGGACACAGAGCATCAGTACATGACCACATTGCAGCCTGGGAGGCCAGGGATGGCCTCACCACAGCCAGATTTACTTCACTTGATGCTGTACTACCTGGCTATCACATGATGCAGTCGCTTGGCACCATCCCACACCAGCACCATAAAGCATCCCTACAATACCCAAGCCATTCCTTTCACATTCATCATCATTGCAGGGTTACAGTTATGCTTCACTGTTCACTGAAACTCGCTAAGCCACTTCCAAAGGTGCACTCAAATCTGTCCAAGAAGGCAAAGTGTTAAAAATAAAGATTTCAATGTTTGACAGCAGATTAACAGAAACTTTACATGAACGTTGGCTAAAAGACCCAAGTACCTGACCCAGTTGGTCTGATTGGACAAGGATGAGGGTGAGTGTGAGGGGTGACTAGTGAGATGGGGAAGTGATAATGTAGATAGAGAGGGATGGGTGGAGGTGCAAGATAAGTTGGTGTGAGTAAGGATATGGCAGGGAAGGCAGAATAAGGGGATGTGATGAGTGGAACAGCAGGATGAGGTTGAGTGTGGCTTTGCAGTAACCTTTCATGATCTGCTGAGTTCATTGAAAGGTTTGCGCCACTGCAGCCTGGTCCTCCTGACCACATCCCTGCTTGTGCCCTCCTGTGCAATGTGCAACCAGGCTGCGTTGGTGTCCTGGAGAGGTCTCTTCTGCCCATTGGAAGGGAAGAGAACCTCCCTGCATGCCGCGCCTCCTTCCATAAGCGTATAGAGAGAACCATGGGAGAGACCCTGGGTGCTGCCGTGTGCACCTCCGTGAAGTGCGTGTCAGTATTTGCAGCATCTCAATGCTGTTGAACACTGACAGCACAACTGTCAAAGTAAAGTTGCCCAAGTTCCCTTGAAGGAAACTGGCTGATGATGCATCATCAATTGATGTCATTAGACCCGCTTCCTTCAATTCGCTGGGAAATGTGCTGGGTGGGGCTTAACAAGCCCAATCAGCCTAAAATCATTTCTACACAGCGGTCTGGAGTTGGCAGCGAGGTAAGGACCCACCATTGACACCGGCCACACCGGACCTGCCAAGGTAGGGGAAATCGTGGCCCTAGGAAGAAATAGCGGGACATCTAAATAGGAATAGTGCAATCAAGCAGACGCAACATGGATTCATGAAGGGGAAATCATGTTTAACTAATTTACTGGAATTCTTTGAGGATATAATGAGCATGGTGGATAGAGGTGTACCAATGGATGTGGTGTATTTGGATTTCCAAAAGGCATTCGATAAGGTGCCACACAAAAGGTTACTGCAGAAGATAAAGGTACGCAGAGTCAGAGGAGATGTATTAGCATGGATAGAGAATTGGCTGGCTAACAGAAGGCAGAGAGTCAGGATAAATGGGTCCTTTTCAGGTTGGCGATCGGTGGTTAGTGGTGTGCCACAGGGATTGGTGCTGGGACCACAACTGTTTACAATATACATAGATGGCCTGGAAGAGGGGACAGAGTGTAGTGTAACAAAATTTGCAGATGACACAAAGATTAGTGGGAAAGCGGGTTGTGTAGAGGACACAGAGAGGCTGCAAAGAGATTTAGATAGGTTAAGTGAATGGGCTAAGGTTTGGCAGATGGAATACAATGTCAGAAAATGTGAGGTCACCCACCTTGGAAAAAAAAACAGTAAAAAGGAATATTATTTGAATGGGGAGAAGTTACAACATGCTGCGGTGCAGAGGGACCTGGGGGTCCTTGTGCATGAATCCCAAAAAGTTAGTTTGCAGGTGCAGCAGGTAATCAGGAAGGCGAATGGAATGTTGGCCTTCATTGCAAGAGGGATGGAGTACAAAAGCAGGGAGGTCCTGCTGCAACTGTACCGGGTATTGGTAAGGCCGCATCTGGAGTACTGCATGCAGTTTTGGTCACCTTACTTAAGGAAGGATATACTAGCTTTGGAGGGGGTACAGAGACGATTCACGAGGCTGATTCCGGAGATGAGGGGGTTACCTTATGATGATAGATTGAGTAGACTGGGTCTTTACTCGTTGGAGTTCAGAAGTAGGAGGGGTGATCTTATAGAAACATTTAAAATAATGTAAGGGATAGACAAGATAGAGGCAGAGAGGTTGTTTCCACTGGTCGGGGAGACTAGAACTAGGGGGCACAGACTCAAAATACAGGGGAGCCAATTTAAAACAGAGTTGAGAAGGAATTTCTTCTCCCAGAGGTTTGTGAATCTGTGGAATTCTCTGCCCAAGGAAGCAGTTGAGGTGAGCTCATTGAATGTATTCAAATCACAGATAGATAGATTTTTAACCAATAAGGGAATTAAGGGTTATGGGGAGCGGGCGGGTAAGTGGAGCTGAGTCCACGGCCAGATCAGCCATGATCTTGTTGAATGGCGGAGCAGGCTCGAGGGGCTAGATGGCCTACTCCTGTTCCTAATTCTTATGTTCTTATGTTCTTTTCTAAGTACCCTGCTGCCCTATTTTGAAAAAGGAAATTATGGGATGGACCTCAAACCAAAGGGAAGGGGGAGTGTAACTAAGTAGCAAACATGCTAGGCGGTACCTTAGTATAGAGGAACAGTCTTGATTCTCAACATGGTCTACTCATAAACCATCCCACTTAAGAGCCATTCAAGAGTTCTTGAGATGAGTATGCTTTACACATTGAATTGGCACTTATGTGTTATTCAACAGGAGTCACTTCTATAACAATCTGATGTTACTTTTTTCACAAGACTACTTTAGGATTGCTATGAGTTTGTGTCATATGACCTTAATTTCATATTATTGTTTATAGACTCAAATGTTGCTATCAATGGGAGATCCAGTACACAAATCGATATAAATTTAAACATGCGAAAATGCAAAAAGTACAGCCTTCAAAACATCCACTCGTCAGGACTACCTCCCTCTCACCCCAAATATAATTGACATATTTCTGTGGTACATTATACAGAAGTACAATGTGGATTCACTATTTATTTAATGTTTGTTTTTCATTTATAACAAGAGTATTTCAAATTTTAACAACCTCAATTAGCCACCTGTATAAACAGAATCATAATTTAACATGTGATGGACAAAACCAATTAGCACACGCATCACGTTGTCTGTCTGGCTGGAGCACAAAATGGGCCACAACAAATCAGCAGCCCATTTTGCACAACTGCACGATTTTCTCTTCCACTGAAGTGAATCGACAAGTCTGGCTTTGGTGCTTGCTGACCTCCTCGGCATGCCTTCTTTCACCTTGTCCCACTTTAACCATGAAATAATATAACCAGGGCACTTTCAAAGTTATCCCCGTCATTAATTGTAATTGTCCATTATTGACCGATTGCCGCAAGATGTGAGTATGGGGCAACCAAAGGGGGCAGGATGGTGGAGAGGGTGATGAAACCTCCTGGATCACGGTCCAACTGGAGTTGGCAACCCCAGTTTCCAATGATCCATTTAGCACTTTAAATCAACTGGAAAGTGATTGTTTCCAAATGGGAATAAAGCTCGTGAAAATCAATCACACCAGCTCCCTAATTCAGTCACATGGAGTCAAAGTTGTGATGTGAACAATCTAAGAATCCAATAGCTGATGTGCAAGACTAAAGCTGATGTTTTCCTCCCATCCACTGTGGTTTGGGGAGTCTCGCAGACAGCGCTATCAATGATTTTCCGAGTGACTTATTGACCCTTCAAGGTCTGGAGCAGCCTTCCTGTTGAGTTTTGATCATAAGCCATCATCAGATTTGTGCTCACATAGCAATACAGATTGAAAGTCCGATTACCTGTTTCTGTCTTTGAGCGAATATTGTGTGTCTTACTGAGGGGACAGAAAGAGAGAGGGACTGATTATTAAAAGAAATAGAAAAGAAAGACCGGATAATTGGAACACAGGTTACTTTTATGGACTAGTAGGCCTAGTATTGTAACTTGTTTTTATTAGAAGGAAACAACAAAATTGTGCTTAAGTAGCTGATAAGTTAAATTCATTTGATTTTTTAAAAAATTCAGCACAGTGAATACAGTATTTCAGAATTAATTTAAATTGCTTTTCTTCATAAATAATTCAGTACTTATACTAATTCCAATGTCTCCAGCAATAGACATTTACAATTCGAATGAAAACAGATTTATAGACTGTACTTTTTGGCTCACGTTTGTGTCAATTATAAAATAAATATTTTGATTTGCTTGAAAGAATGGCCAGTGTTGTAAGTGCTACAATGTCAGTCTTCAATCAGGACACTGCAGTAAACATGCCACAGTTGCTGTGCTTACTAGCTATCACAGAGTTATCTTAGTAGCACTAAGCCTACTAAAAACACCCCTATTTAGCTGAAAATCTGTCTTGCTTTCAAAACTCAGTCACCATCAGTGAACACTCTATTCAAGGGATCAGAGAGTATTCTGCTTTGGTGGCATTCTGGAAGTGATAGACATATTATGAATACTGATTTCTGTAAGCTATGATTATATAATATGAGCGTTTTTAGATGTCCACTAAAGCTCAATGTGATATTTGACTTTGGATGTGTAATTTAGAAATTTAGGATGCGCAATCAGTATCTAAAAACGTTGCAATTGTAACAGGTTTAAGGCAGTATGCTGCCCGTAGAGAATTGGAAGATGCAGTTGTTTTCAGAGTCTGAGAAATGTTGTATATAAAGTTAGTGAGATACGAGTCTAACAATTCCACCCACTCACGAGGGAGATTTCTGCCATCTGCTTTGGTCCGTCACTGACTCTGCCCCAAATCCTGGTCATTTAAACATTTAGGGTGGGAACCGCCTTCCCCCCAACCCGCAATCCCCACTCAAGAAGTGAACAACCCCCTGCCACTCCAACAGGGGACCACCTGAGGTCTGGAGAGGGCTGAAGGTGAAAGGCAGCAAAACATTTTTTCAGTCTTTCCGGTGACATTCAGTGTATATCTTCAATGGTAATCAATTGCACTACAGCCAGCAGTCTTAACTCTATCAGACCGGGCTGGATTTAAACCTTAATGCTTAGAGAGAAGACAATGAAGTCCCTTCTCCTATAGTACAGAGCGTCTATGATCTCCTGGACGCAGCGATGGATGGCGAACTGCGAGATATTTGCTATGTCACCTGTTCCAGCCAGGGAGGAACCGCTGGTGAAAACATTCAGGGCCACGATCACCTTGAAGGCCACTGGAAAAGCTGTCATCGCCCTACTCTGAGGCTGCAGATCTGCTTCCAGGAGGTGGCACAGTTCTGTGACCACCTCCTTGGTGAACTGGAGCCGCTGAACACACTGGTGCAGGTAGGAGACGTGTTCCCTGAAGACTGGGTAAGGCGTCCTGCTGAGAGCCCTCCTCCCTCTGTGAGCAGCTTGGGTTCTGTGCTGCCTCTGCACCATCGTCCTGTCATGCTGCAGCATGAGGGGAACTGCAGGTAGAGCCTCCATGACTGGGAGCAAGCAATGTACTGAGAGGCCTTCCAGTAGCAGCCAGCACCATCCCAACATCCAGCAGCATTCCCTGCACACTTTAACAATATTACAAATGTCGCCAGCAAGCCAGTATTCATATAAACTCTGCAATAGCCCCTACAAGAGAAATATTCAACTTAACGACAAGTTAGATGTATCCCTTTAAATAGCGCTGGTGGGGGAGGCGGGAGGGTCCCTCGTACATGTTTAGAAGAGGGCGTTGTTTGGAATGGCATAAAATCAGCATTAGACGTCCTCACCAAGATGGCAACCAGTGTGGGCCACGCCAGAATTGGGCAGAAGTGAGATGGCACCATTTTTTTGCTCTAGTTCGACCATAACTGCCGGCGCTAAGGTGCTGCATTTCATGGCCAGAAAGTGATTTATAGCATCCAGCACAGTATAGGTTTCCAGGTTAAAAAGGAAGGTGATAGTCAATGAATTACTACAGCAACTATGATTAACTAAGGTTCATTGAGGATTGTTTCGAGCTGATTGGAGAGGAAAATTAAATGGTACCTTCTAGATCATTAGCAATTAACCTCTCACATCTTCTTGAGTTTGAGTTACAAGATTTATATCCTAATTGTTCACCTGGAGACATATTACCTATTCTGCTAGATCTGGTGAGATAAAGCAGTGTTATCAGATTAACAGAAGAAGCTACCTATAATCCTTATGTGTAGAGATAAGCCTTTCTATGTAGAGCATCCCTATTAAACAGTGTTCAGCATAACTTTCAAATTCCCATGTAGTGATAAAACTTTCTGCACACCAGTTGAATGATGACCTAATAAGAATCATAAGAATATAAGAAATAGGAGCAGGAGTAGGCCATTTGGCCCCTTGAGCCTGCTCCACCATTCAATAAGATCATGGCTGATCTGATCATGGACTCAGCTCCACTTCCCTGCCCACTCCCCATAACCCTTTATTCCCTTATCGCTCAAAAATCTGTCTATCTCCGCCCTAAATATATTCAATGACCCAGTCTCCACATCTGTCTGGGGTAGAGAATTCCATAGATTTACAACCTTCTGAGAGAAGAAATCCCTCCTCATCTCAGTTTTAAATGGGCGGTCCCTAATTCTGAGACTATGGGGTCAAGTTTCAGCCTGAGTTGCTCCTATTTTTTTTTGGAGCAACTAGTTTAGAATGGAGTATCTTAGAAATTGTAATTCTCGGTACTTAGTTTGCTCCAGTTCTAGTGAGTTAGAACAGTTTAATTTTAGAACAGATTTTTTTTTCAAAAGGGGGCGTGTCCGGCCACTTACGCCTGTTTTGCAAGTTTAGGCAGTGAAAACTTACTCCAAACTAACTTAGAATGGAATAAGTGTAGATTTTTGTATGCTCAGAAAAACCTTGCCTACACTTAGAAATCAGGCTTAGGGAAGAGAGATGGCGGGGGGGCAAAGGGAAGTTTAAAAACATGAAACACATCAATTTTACAAATAAAGAGCCATCATCAATAATAAATTATAAATAAATCAATAAATCAACCAAAAAATCAATCAAAAAAAATAAAAAAATAAAAAATAAAAAAAATAATTAAAAAATCAATCAATAAAAAAATAAGTTTCTACTCACCGACTGCAGCATTGGGAGCCCTGCAACAGCGTGCTGGGATGCCCCCCCTCCCCACCCCCAGTGACTCTCTCTCTCTGTCTCTGTCAGTGTCTCTCTCTCTCTGTCTGTGTCTCTCACTCTGTCTGTCTGTCAGTGTCTCTCTCTCTCTCTCTCTCTCTCTGTCTGTCAGTGTCTCTGTGTTTCTGACAGTGAGGGGTGGGGGGAGGAAGAGGGGAGAGGGGGAGGAAGGCGAGAGGGGAGGGGGAGGGGGAGGAGAGGAGAGGGTGGGGGTAGATGAGAGGGAGAGAGGGAGGGGGGGAGAGGGAGGGAGGGAGGGGGGGAGGCTGAACGGGCCCGGCCGACGAGAGGAAGCCGGGCCGAAGACGTCGGGCAGGGCCCACCCCCAACAAGATGTCGGGTGGGCGGGCTCCGCTGAAGACGTGCAGGGAGCGGAAGCTGAACGGGGGGGGGATGCGCGGGAGCGGACCGGACCGGGAGCGGGAGCTGGGAGCGGGGGGGGGGGTGAAAGGGGGTGGGAGAGAGCCGGACCGGGAGTGGGAGCGCCAGGGCTAGGGGCAGCGTGCTTTGGGCCCCTCCCACACAGCCTCGGGCGCCTGGAGCAATGCACATGCGCGCACACTCTAACACTCATGTGTAGAGGTCCTGGCACTGTTTTCAGTGCCAGGACCTGGCTCTGCCCCCCACAGCTTGTGCTGCGCTGCGCTGAGGGCCTGGAACATTCCAGCAGCGGGGAGAATACCAAGGTAAGTTTTAGGCGCGGTTTTGAGCGTGGAAATCAGGCGCGGCCCAAAACTTGACCCCTATGTCCCTAGTTTTAGTTTCCCCTATGAGTGGAAATATCCTCTCTGCATCCACCTTGTCGAGCCCCCTCATTATCTTATATGTTTCAATAAGATCACCCCTCATTCTTCTGAACTCCAATGTGTATAGGCCTAACCTACTCAATCTATCTTCATAAGTCAACCCCTTCAGCTCCAGAATCAACCTAGTGACCTTCCTCTGAACAGTCTCTAATGCAAGTCTATCCTTCCTTAAATACGGAGACCAAAACTGTATGCAGTACTCCAGTTGTAGCCTCACCAATACCCTGTACAGTTGCAGCAGGACTTCTCTGCTTTTATACTATCCCTCTTACAATAAAGGCCAACATTCGATTTGACTTCCTGATTACTTGCTGTACCTGCATACTAAGTTTTTATGTTTCATGCACAAGGACCCCAGGTCTCTCTGTACTGCAGCACTTTGCAATTTTCCTCCATTTAAATTATAATTTGCTTTTCTATTATTTCTGCCAAAAGGTGGATAACCTCACATGTTCCCACATTATACTCCATCTGCCAGAATTTTTGCTTACTCACTTAACCTGTCAATATCCCTTTGCAGATTTTTTGTGTCCTCTTCACAATTTGCTTCATCTTTGTATCATCAGCAAACCTGGGTACATTACACTCAGTCCCTTCATCCAAGTCATTAAAATAGATTGTAAATAGTTGAGGCCCCAGCACTGATCCCTGCGGCACCCCACTAGTCACTGTTTGTCAACCGGAAAATGACCCATTTATCCCATCTCTCTGTTTTCTGTTAGTTAACCAATCCTCTATCCATGCTAATATATTATCCCCAACCCCGTGAACTTTTATCTTGTGCAGTAACCTCTTATGTGGCACCTTATCGAAAGCCTTCTGTAAATCCAAATACACCACATCCACTGGTTCCCCCTTATCCACTCTGCTCGTTATATCCACAAAGAACTCCAGCAAATTTGTCAAACGTGATTTCCCTTTCATGAAACCAAATCACCACCTCTGATAGTATGGTCGATAAGTGATGAAGAATGAAGCATGAATAAGTAGAATATAAACAACAAGAACAACTTGTATTGATATAGCACCTTTAATGTAGTAGAATGTCCCAAAGCACTTCACAGGAGCGTTATCAGACAAAATTTGATACTGAGGCGCACAAGGAGATATTGGATAGGTGACCAAAAACTTGGTCAAACAGGTAGGTTTTAATGAGTGACTTAAAGATGGAGAGAAAGGTGGAGAGCTGGAGAGGTTTAATGAAGAAATTACAAAGGTTAGGGCTGAGGCAGCTGAAGGCATGGCCACCAATGGTGGTGCGAAGGAAATTGGGAATGCTCAACAGGCCAGAATTGGGGCAGCGCAAGGATGCGGATAGCATCAAATTTTTTTAAATGGACTTGAAAGAAAGATAGGACAGTTCATAGATAGGCAGTAGGAAACTAGATAATTAATTGCTGAGATGAACCTTAACAATATCCTATTGGCTATCAAGGTGAACGACAAAAAAACTAAATGAAGGATTGGTTTGAAAAACTGATCACTCCTTACTGTACATTTAATAACATACGTATTTATTTATGTAATTAAACTTCATCATAGAGATATATGTTTAGAATTTCTAGTTGATAATATTAGCAGGTGAATGTTTCATGCGTTGCTCTGCCTGTGTTACAAGTTTAGGGTCTTGCTTTAGATATTCTCTTGGATGCAATCGTAAGTAGTCTGAAGAGTAGAAATTTATCTTGGGCAGCAGCTCAAGACAGGCGGTACTGTATCAATTGCCTTTTATACGTCACTCCCGATATTCCATTAACTTCAATGGAGCTGAATATTGGGTGGGGCATGTAACAGCCGGCTGCTATGAGCTACCGCCCAAGACGAATATCTACCCGAGTGTTTCGGGGTGTGCCTGTATTGCTCAAAAGCCTAACTGAGGCTTGTAACTCTGCAATCTGAACTGGATATTTATGTCATCACACATGTACTTCTTCAATTTCTTCGAAGGTGGACTGAGAAAACATTCGGTGCGATGAGGCCAGACATGAATTGTTGAGCTGCTTTATTTCAAAGCGAGTGATTAAACAAAGCAACAGTTATGATCAGATTCACCAAATTCAATCACTACATCTTGTCTTTTCATAATAATACCAAATAATGAAAATGCAATGGTTTCCCCACATCAGTGGGTTGCCCTTAGTTGACATAAACAAGAACCTAACAACCCTGACCAGTTATTTTATGTTAGATCTCTTAATTTTCAATGAAATGCAAACTTCGGTTGTAGTTTTAACACAACTTTTATTCTGGTAGCTGCAACAAGCTCTTGGCTTGTTGCAACTACCAGGCCTTTGTCCTTCTGAGACACATGGCAAAACATGGCTGTTTTATACCTGGCTCAATTTACAGAAAATAACTCGCCTTCTTTGACCTTTTTGGCTCAATTGATATACTATTAACCTTTAATTGGCTCGCTGCCAAAGGTCCTGAAATGTCAAGTTGATTGATGACTTAATGCAACATGCTTCCACTCATGTAGCAGCTCTGATTGGGGGGG
Organism: Pristiophorus japonicus; assembly: GCF_044704955.1. Classification (NCBI taxonomy): domain Eukaryota; kingdom Metazoa; phylum Chordata; class Chondrichthyes; family Pristiophoridae; genus Pristiophorus; species Pristiophorus japonicus. Next base: position 84,461,945 of record NC_091988.1, on the reverse strand, counting down.
TCTGTGCTTTCTCACAGCCTGCTTGTTTGAATTCTCTATCAATCCCCCCTTTGATTATTTCACAAACTGAATCATAAAACATCAGGTATCACTGGTTAAACATTCTACAAAATAATTTCACACATGTTAATAGAGTTTCCTTCTAAAATTTGTTGATGTGTTTCGCCACATTTCCGGACTAGTAGCTTCCACACAAATTAACACCAACCCGAATTCCATCATGGCCACAATGGAAGTCAAGTTTTAGTAGGTTAATTAACCTTATTCCAATTTAATCCAAATCAATATCTTAATTCAACCAGTAAACAATCTTCACTTAAGCATAACATACCCCTGTGCCATGTACGGATGGTCTGCTGGGACCTGCAAGGTGTCTCACCTGCAGGATAGCAGCTACAGCCGCAACAACATTTAATCAACATAAACAAACAATATAAAAGTAAAATAATTATAATGAATAGAATTAAACCTTCCACCAATGAAGTTCCTATTGAACCTAGCCATTCAGTGGCTCTGCTCCACAAAGTGAATGATGGGGGTTGCTTCAGTTTTTCTACCTCTTTTTGGATATGTTCCGCGAAGTGGGTAATTTCTTCGGAGCTATCTGGGATATACGTGCAACACTCAGTTCCAAGTAGGGCACAAGTACCTCCCTTTTCAGCCAGGATGTAGTCAAGGGCCAGTCTATTCTGTAGGGCTACTGTGCAGATTGCTACCATTTCTGCATTGATTTTAACTAGGGCCTCTGAGGTATCATTGGCTACCTGTTCCACAACGGATGCCATGTTAATGGATTCCCGTGCCAGTCTGGCGGTCCCATACCTGGGGATCAGAATGGCAAAGAAGCTCTCTGTTTCTGTGACACCTCTCTTAGGACGTTGTAAATGTTCCGACAGTGACTTTATATGATACATATATGGCACAATATAGGCTAAATAGCAGGATCCCGTCCAATTCTGGGGCAGCCAAGGGTAGGCCTTGTGGCCACACTACCAATAGGTGCCATTATAGGCAATGAATGTTAGCTGTTTCTTTGTCAGCAACACTCCGGGGCCTGTCCAGGCTTTTCCACCTGTTTTATTCAGAATCCCCGCTACGTTAAGAATTCTTACATCGGCCCAGTTTGGATGGTTCCGTGGCTTGATTATATTATAATTCCGGGAGCAGTTACTATACCCCATATTTTGGCCTCCTTTCATGTTTCTAATCAGACAGACCAATTCCCCCGGTCTTCCTATCCCCGTTGTATTAGTGATAAAAAAAAATGGGGGTCATTTGAAATTATTGTACCACGGTTGGTATCCCCCTTCAAAGGTAGTCAGATTGTAACCTGCTGATTTCCATTTACGTGCCTAGTTTTCCATATCCTGAAACGCATTGCCTGTTTTGTTTTGATTAATTATCCACTCAGCCATTTCCGAAATATTCAAGGGAACTGGCCTCAAGGGAATCCCTCCCTTTGAGTGAATAGGAATATGCGCACACACCCAACAACTGGAAACCTCGTTTGGCATAAATGTATGACATATATAAAAAGGTATTTACATGTAATTCCCTGGCTACCCTACTATTTCCCTTTGGTGCAGAGGGTCGGCTAGTAAGAAGTAGGCAAATGCCAAGAATACCTACAATCAGTAATACAGTAAATTTATACATTTTGGCAAAAAGTAATTGTCCTTATCAGATTTCAGCTTCAGTTACAGGTGCTTGTTTAACGTGTGAGGCGTGGATCCAGGCTTTCTTTCCTTGGACTTTAACAGCTGCCTGGGTGGTCAATAACACTTGGTAAGGTCCCTCCCACTTGGCACCCAAAGGTACTTTATGCAACTTTTTCACATAGACCCAGACTCCCGGGATTATGTCGTGGCCCCCTTGGGGTGGATTACCCCAAGCTGCCGATACCTGACGGGAAACAACTAATATGCATTGGTTAGGTTTTGACAGTATGATAACAAAGTGTCACTCATTAAGTGAACATCAGCTTTCCGTAAATCGATAGTTCCTGGCAGCGACATGGGTCTTCCTGTTATAATTTCAAATGGGCTTAGACCTGTAGTTCTGTTCGGGGTTGCCCTAATGCTACATAGCACTATTGGTAGTGCCTGGGGCCATGGTGTTCCTTCTTGGTGATATTTGGCAAGCCGTTGTTTCAGAGTTCGATTCATTCGCTCTACTTGTCCTGATGATTGTGGATGATAAGGACAGTGTAAATCCCATGTAATGTTCAATAACCTACAGACTTCTTGGCAGACAGCATCTGTGAAGTGCATTCCCTGACCTGAGTCAATGCTACTCGGGACTCCCCATTGAGGAATGTAATCCTTACACAAGCCCTTTGCAGTGTGAATGGCTGTGGCTATTTTAGTTGGGACAGCTTCTTCCCATCTAGAGAATCTGTCGACCATGACAAGAATGTTAGTGTATCCTTGGCATGAAGGAAGAGATATATAATCAACCTGCAGATGCTGGAATGGTCCGACAGGGGCAGGGGGCCTCAATTGGGGCATTATCGTGATGGGTTCAGAATTATTTTTCTGGCAGACCACACAGCTGGGCATGTTTTTTAAATCCCCGGCCCCACCAGCTTTTCTGGAACCGTGCCGTCATCTGTTGTGAGGCCAAGCGTCCCCATGACTGGATCTGTTGGGCTAAAAAAGACATAAGCGCTTGTGGTGCGACTGGCTTGTCGGTAACTCATTGTCTCCAGACACCATCTTCACATAGCTTAATTCCTGCCTCAATCCATGTCCATTTTTCCTCTCGGGAGCACTCGCCTTGCATTATTTGAAGGTCAAATTTGCTTTCAATCTGCACATCTGTGTTGGTTCTTCTGGGGGAGTGCCCTGTGAGGCGGCATCTTTAGCTGCCTGATCAGCTAGGGCATTTCCCTGTGCTTCTGTGGTATTTTCCTTGGTATGGGCCTTACACTTCAGGCTGGACACTTCGTGAGGTAATTGTATGGCCTCCAGTAAGTCTCGGACTTCTTTTCCATTTCTGATAGGTGTACCAGCAGCACTGAGAAATCCTCTTTTCCGCCATAACAGACCAAAGTCGTGAGCGACTCCAAAAGCATAACGCGAATCTGTGTAGACATTAGCTATCTGTCCTTCTGCTATTCGACATGCTTCTGACAGGGCCTGTAACTCGGTCTGTTGTGCTGACCTTCCTGAGGGTAAACATCCTTTTGCCACTACCTCATATAAGGTTGTAACTGCCCATCCTGCTTTTCTGGTACCATTGTCAACAAAGGAGGAACCATCTGTAAACAGGATGAGGTCTGGGTTGTGCAGAGGCTTCTCTGCTGCTAAGGCTGCTTCTTCTGTTTCTTTTAAAATCTCCACGCAGTCATGCTCTTCACATTCTCCCCCCTCTTGCTCCCTCTATTCTGACATCGGGAGCATAGTTGCGGGATTAACCGGGCTGGCCTGGATGATATGGAGATTAGGAGCTTCCAAAACTGCTGTCCAGCGGGTCCATCTAGCTGCCGTCACCTGAGACAATCTATTCATAGACAGCAAAGCGTGTATGGTGTGGGGACACTTGACAATCAGCTTTTGGTCGAGGCAGTGATCATTACCGCTCGACATGTAGCTTCCATGGCCCTTAGGCAACTTCCCCATCCGAGGGCTACCGCATCCAGTTTTGCCGAATAATAGCCAATAGGTCTTTGCCGATCCCCATGTTCTTGTGTCAGTATAGCTGTCATGTATCCTTCTTTCTCATGGACAAACAGGGTAAGTGGCTTACCACTGTTGGGGATTCCCAGAGCCGGTGCCGAACACAAAGCCTTTTTCAAACTCAGGAAGGTCTCTTGCTGTTCCTTAGTGAGGGTGATGGCTTCTTTAGAGGCACGTTTCCCCTTTAAGATATTATTCAGTGGCTGAGCAAGCTGTGTGAAGGAGTCAATCCAATTTCTGTTAAAGTTACACAATCCCAAAAAAGACCTGAGTTCCTTAATAGTGGTGTTTTTTTTAGCAGCCCGAATGGCTGCAGTTCTATCCTGGGTAAGTTCTCTCTTTCCTTGTGAAATCTTTTGTCCCAGGTATACAACCTCTTCTTGGGATATTTGTGCTTTGTCGATGCTGGCTTTATGTCGTTTCAGCCAAAGGTGGTCCAGCAGAGCGCGTAAATCTTGTTCATACTGTTCTTCCGTGTTTGAAGCTAGCAGGATATCTTCTACATATTGGATGACTGTGGATGACAGGGGAAGTTATTCTCACAAATGGTTATGTAAAGCCATGTGGAATACCGTAGGGCTGTTGTGGAAACCCTGCGGTAACCGGGTCCAAGTATACTGTTGTCCTTGGACCATGAAAGTAAACCACTGTCGAACCTCCGGTGCCAGAGGCATCGACCAAAATCCGTTGGCCATATCTATAACCGAGAAATATTTATGTTTCGGTTTGAGGGCATTAAAATTTTGGAAGGCTCTGCGACCAAAGGAGCTTTTTGATCAATACACTGGTTAGCTTTCCTATAATCGACAGTCAAACGGCAAGTCCCATTAGATTTTTGAACCGGCCACACCGGGCTATTTAATGCGTTTTAATAAGCATCCCTTGTTTCTCCAATTGCTGAATAACCGGTAAGATTCCCACGATGGCAGTTGGACTGATGGGATACTGTTTAGTGCATGGAGGCTTGGTCCTGGTAAATGCTGCAGGCTCCATCTGGAGTAGGCCACAATCGTTCTTATCTTTAGCCCATATCGGGTGTTCCTTCAATTCTTCTTTCTTCAAAGTTCTAATTGACCATGTCACCCGACCATCCTCGAAATGCAACGATGAATCTACTTGGATTAGAACGTCCATTCCCAAAAGGGGTTGACCTACTAGGCCTATCCATAACGGCATGGTTAGTTTATATGAAACCAGCCCTATAAGTATCGGTGTTGTCCTTTTAATTTCCATTTTATGGCCCCCAACTCCATAGACTGTACGTGCCCTACCATCCAACGGCAAAGAGTCTCTATATTGTAGGGATAGGCATGTTAATTCCGCTCCTGTGTCTAAAAGACAGTCCACATCCTTATCGCCCACCCTCACAGTTATATATAGCCCATCTGCCCTCTGTTGTATTAGTGCGAGGAGGGGGGCCAGGGAGGGCTCCAATCATTTTTTGCTATCCCAAGTAACTCTTTCTGTTGTTGTATTGTCAGTCGCTTAAATGCTTCTATGAGGTCATTATCTTATGACAAGCCTGGTTTGTTGGCTGAATTGTATCGCTGGCTGCATCCTCTTCCCCGGCCATGACCTTGTTGTTTTGCCCTGCACGTCTTGGCCCAGTGACCTTCTTTCCCACAATAATGACATTTTCTGGGTAATTTTCCAAATAACTGTTTATCAGAATCCTGGGATTTCCATCTCATAGCCTGCACAGCTCGGACTTTAGCTCCCTTATCCCGATCTAATTGGTTACATCGATCCACCAATCCTGCAAAGGTAGTTCCTCTACCTTCCCAGTCCGGTAACACTACCTTAAGCATTTTGGACAGTTCTGGCTTTAGACCTGCCAAGAAAGCTGCCTTCAGGGGTCCAAACACTTGTTCATCCATTTCCTCATCCGTGTTATCCATACCCGAACATTCTAGCCACGTGCATCTAAACCGCTCGTCATACTCCAGGACCTCCTCTGTTCCTTTCTGTTGGCAGGCTGCAATTTTTCCCCAGTCTGTCTTAGCTGGACTGAAGGCTTGCAGCCAGTGTTTAATCACCTCCCACCCTACATTTAATTCTTGCTCATCTTGCCCCAAAGCTTCTTCTACCTTGTCATGCAATTTTCTTCCCTGTGTTTTTGGCAGCATTATGGTCAAAATTTGCACTCCATCCCAGGGATGAAGTTGATATATATTTCTTAAACGGTCCAATTGGTCTCACATTTTCACTCCCCCTTTCTTTGGATTGGGCAACACCTTGGACCATTGATCAATTTTCTCTGGGTCTGCCGGATCATGAACTAAATATTTTGCATACACCCTTTTCTTCGTTGTTTTGGTTCAGTCCTCATCCGCAGTCTCTTCTGATCTGACTACAACTCGTCTTTTTTTAAAAGGGGCAAAGCGCACCCCTAATTTTTCATCCTCCGACCCTGTATCATCGGAGGATTCAGAATCCGTATCTATTCCTTGGTCGTGTCTTCGGGTTTGCTCTTTTAATTTATCCCAACATGGGTACCCTGGGAATTGACCGATACATTTTCCTTTTCCTATTACTGTCTCTTGACCTAATGATTTTTTCCATTCTTTAATTTCACCTTTAAGATTTTTAACTTCCGCTTTCGACTTTTCAAGTTCAAGCTTTTTCTGTTGCAATTGTTCACAAACAGCTTGCAATTGGTCCTTTGTACTGGTCAGGTCCCTATCATATTGGGAACACGTTATAATTTCATTCCACTGTCGGATCAGTCCCATGACGGCTAGGGACCATCTGATTCGCTCTTTATTTTTCATACGGGTCGTTTTTCCCCAGACCCTTTTGATCTCGTCCAAGGGCCATTGTCCTTTGGAGGTACCATATTTTTGTTCATTCTTAATACAGGTTTGAGATAAGTTGAATTGTTGCTCTATGTATTCTTTCAACTGTTCGAGGATTTCATCTCAGGTGGTGCCTGCCCACTTTTAACAGTTGTAGGCAATTCTTTGCTCTTATCTCCTGCTGCCATAATACTGATTTCTTTGCTGGGGTCTCGAGTTGTAGGCTTTCCAGCCGATCAGTGGGTCGGTGATTAATTAACTAACACACCGCCGAAGTTTAGACGTTTATGGGAGCATGAGCCGACTACCAACCGGAAGGTTCGCAAACCGAAGGCTTTCGGAATCGCGTGGAAGGAGAGGCGTATTTAGACTATTGACTGAGGACTTTTATAAAGAGGAGTCCTTACCTCAGTATGTAGGTCTGATGTCCAAAATTCTTTCCTCAGCGATCCTGTCCGTGATGTCAAAATTGTTAGATCTCTTAATTTTCAATGAAATGTGAACTCCGGTTGTAGTTTTAACATAATTTTATTCTGGCAGCTGCAACAAGCTCTTGGCTTTAAGACAGGCCTTTGTCCTTCTGAGACACATGGCAAAACATGGTTGTTTTTGTACCTGGCTCAATTTACAGAAAAGAACTCGCCTTCTTTGACCTTATTGGCTCAATTGATATGCTGTTAACCTTTAATTGGCTCGCTGCCAAAGGTTCTGAAATGTCAAGTTGATTGATGACTTAATGAAACATGCTCCCACTCATGTAGCAGCTCTGATGGGCGGGGTGGGGGGGGCGGAGTCTGTGCTTTCTCACAGCCTGCTAGTTTGAATTCTCTATCATTTTATATGGAGGTACAAGACATTCCTCATTGTAAAACTCAGAAAATTGCTTGCAACACCATATGAAAATTAATATTTAAATGAAGCTCTCAACAGCTTTTTGCTCCCAAGTCATGTCCAACCAAAGGTTATTGTATTGGAAGTTATGGGTGGCATTCTGGAAAGCACAATCTTTGCCCAACTATGATCACATTCTTTGTGCAGAGTTTATATCACCTCCAGAAAATTCACCGAATTTTGTCATTCATGTCGACCCTTTTTCTAACCCAATTTTGAAGGGCCTCCACCCAAATCATTAACCCATTGGTTCTTGTTCAGATGTTAATGCAAATATTTGCAGCATTTTGTTACTTCAGAACTATGTTGTATGTTATGTGATACAACAGTAGGATGGACTCTATATACCTTTTGAGAGTCAAACAATCTATAACTGCTTAATCAGCTTCTGGCTCATGATTCTTTTAAATAATACAATTCAACCATGTGCCCCCGTGTTAAAGCGGGGGGTGGACTCTGGAAAATCTCCATCACCCACCTCCATTGTAATCGTTGCAGAGTGCCAAGGCGAGATACCTCTTTCTTACTTTCTCAAATTCTCATTGTTTGTCAATGGAATATGTGTATAGAAGGAATACAAAGTAACATCAGGGTATCTGGTTGATAGTATCTTGGCAGATTACCCTGGTATGCTGTCTTTCATGTAATACCATGTAATGATCGGGAAGCCTCTGAAAAACTATCCAGGCTGGGCATTCTGCAGTGTGTGGTGCACCTCCTGACTCCCCAAAACCTCTCCACACCTATAAGTACAAGTCGGCAGTGTGATGGAATACTCTCCATTAACCTGGGTGGGCGTATCTGCAACAACTCTCTAGAATCTCGACAATATCCAGGACAAAGCAGTCCACTTGATCAGCACTTCATCACTATCCTAAACATTCACCCCCTCTACCACTGGCATACTATGGCTGCAGCGTGTACTATCTATATGGGACCAGCCCAATGAACCAGCTGGTCATGTCTTGCCCATCAATTTCGTATAAAAGCAAAATACTGCAGATGCTGGAAATCTGAAATACAAACAGAAAATGCTGGAAATACAAGCAGGTCAGGCAGCATCTGTGGAGAGGGAAACAGACCTTTCATCACTACTCGAACAAGTTAGAGATATAACAGGTTTTAAGCAAGTACAGAGGCAGGCATAGGAGGGAGGGAGGAAAGAACAAAAGGGAAGGTCTGTGATAGGGTGGAAGGCAGGAGAGATTAAATGACAAAAGGGATGATTGTACAAGGCAAAAGGAGATGGTAATGGGACAAGTAAAGAAACAAAAGATGGGTCTAGTAGAGGTGTAAATGGGAAATGCAGAATCATCAACAACTGCCGTCTGAAAAAATGGAGGCAGAGGTTGTTAAGTATGGAAGAACTCCACAAGACGGAGTACTGTGAGCTAAAACTGATGTAACCTTAGTCTTCTTAATACAACTCCAGAGTGCCTAAGCAGCATGGCAGAGAACCTTTTATATTCCCTTGCACGAGGTGTGCAGGTGACCCTTGGGCCTCCAACAGTTGCGCCCTCTGGTGGAAAGTCTTACACAGTTACAATGTTTACATACACAACATCACTTCCCCCCCCCAAAGTCTTTGATACAAATTATTTACAAGTTGAGACAATCCGAGGCCCTACGCTCCCTGGTTGATCGTCTGAGTTCAAACTCTAGCATGGGTGAGTTGGTCGGACCATTGCTGCACTGCGGCGTGGCTGGTCTGACAGGACTGTTGGGAATGGTGGGTTCTTCCTTTTGATTGACAGCGAGGTCGATTGCTGGTTGGGTGTGTGTTGGTGGATCGATGATGGTGATGTCCTCTTCAGGTTGTCGGTGAACTGCAGTTTGGTCTGATCCAAATGCTTTCTGCACGTTTGTCCATTCAATAGTTTGACTATAAACACTCTATTTCCCTCCTTGGCCAAGACAGTGGTAGCGACCCATTTAGGACCATGACCCTAATTAAGGACAAACACAGGGTCGTTAACATCAATGTCATGCGATACAGCCGCGCGATCGTGGTACATGTTTTGCCGGTGACGCCGGGTTTCCACATGATCATTTAGATCCGGGTGGACTAGGGAGAGTCTGGTTTTGAGTGCTCTCTTCATTAATAATTCTGCAGGGGGAACCCCAGTGAGCAACTGAGGTCGTGTCCGGTAGCTGAGAAGAACCAGAGATAAGCAAGTCTGCAAGGAGCCTTCCGTCATGCATTTCAAGCTCTGCTTGATAGTTTGGACTGCCCGTTCCACTTGACCATTGGATGCAGGCTTAAATGTGGCAGACCTGACATGCTTGATGCCATTGCAGGTCATAAACTCGTTGAATTCCGAGCTGGTGAAACATGGTCCATTGTCACTGACAAGGACATCGGGCAAGCCATGGGTGGTGAACATAGCCCGGAGACTTTCAATGGTGGCAGTGGATGTGCTGGATGACATGATTACGCATTCAATCCATTTAGAGTAAGCATCTACAACAACTAAAAACACCTTACTGAGAAAGGGGCCAGCAAAATCTACGTGTATCCTGGACCACGGTTTGGAGGGCCATGACTACAGACTCAATGGAGCCTCCCTTGGTGCATTGCTCAATTGTGAGCACGTGTTGCACTGGTGTACGCATGCTTCTAAGTCCGAGTCAATGCCGGGCCACCAAACAAGCGACCTGTCTATAGTTTTCATCATGACTATGCCTAAGTGGTATTGTTAGGTCGCGTATAAATGTTTCCCTGCCTTTTTTGGCAAAACCACGTGATTACCTCATAAGAGACATTCCGACTGGATGGACATTTCATCTTTGCATCGGTGAAATGGCTTATTTTCATCTTGCATTTCCCCAGGAACGGCCAACCAGCTCCACTTGAGGATGCAACTTTTTACAACTGATAGCACAGGATCCTGGCTGGTCCAGGTCCTGATCTGGCGAGCAGTGACGGGTGACCCCTCGCTCTCAAAAGCAGCCATGAGCAGAAGCAAGTCTGCGGACTGCGCCATTTCCACCCCGGTAGTGGACAATGGTAGCCGACTGAGGGCATCGGCACAGTTGTCCGTGCCTGGACTGTAGCGGATAACATAGTCATAGGCGGACAACGTTAGTGCCCATCTTTGGATGCGGGACGAAGCATTGGTGTTTATATCTTTGCTTTCTGAAAACAGCAAAATGAGCGGTTTGTGGTCGGTTTCAAGCTCAAACCGAAATCCAAATAGGTATTGGTGCATTTTCTTAATCCCATATACACATGCTAATGCCTCTTTCTCGACCATATACTGTAGGCTCTTTCAGCCTTAGGCAGACTTCTAGATGCGTATGCAACCGGTTGAAGTTTGCCCGATACATTGGTATGCTGTAACACACAGCCGATCCCATACGAAGATGCATCACAAGCTAGCACTAATCGTTTACACGGGTCATACAGTACAAGTAACTTATTGGAACAAAGTAGGTCTCTGGCCTTCTCAAAGGCTGTTTCTTGAGATTTACCCCAAACCCCGTCGTCACCCTTACATAGAAACATGTGCAACGGTTCCAGTAAAGTGCTTAACCCGGGTAGAAAGTTATCAAAATAGTTGAGGAGTCCCAGGAACGAACACAGTTCCGTCACATTCTGTGGTCTGGGTGCATTCTTGATGGCCTCTGTCTTTGAGTCCGTGGGTCTGATGCCATCTGCCACAATCTTTCTCCCCACAAATTCAAACTCTGGTGCCAGGAAAACACACTTGGAGCGTTTCAGCCTGAGTTCCACTTTGTCTAGTCGACTTAGAACTTCTTCCAGGTTGTGCAGATGTTCAGTGGTGTCATGACCAGTGATCAGATTGTCATCTTGAAACTCAACCTGGTGCGCGGAACCTATTTCAGCAGACTCTCCATGTTCCTCTGGAAGATGGCAGCAACCGAGCGAATCCCAAAAGGGCACCAGTGGTATATAAACAGTCCAGTGTTGATGCACATCAATCTTTTTGAAGATTCAGCCAGCTCCTGTGTCATGTAGGTGGAGGTTAGGTCCAACTTGGTGAACGACTTCCCCCCTGCTAACGTTGCGAACAGATCATCCGCCTCGGGTAGCGGGTACTGGTCTTGTAACGAGATTCGGTTGATCGTTGCCTTGTAGTCCCCGCAGATTCTGATCGTCCCATCTCTTTTCAACACCGGAACAATTGGACTGGCCCACTTGTTGAACTCGACTGATGATATGATTCCCTCTCGTTGAAGTCTGTCCAGTTCGATCTCGACTTTCTCCCTCATCATATGTGGAACCGCTCGAGCCTTGTGATGAACGGGCCTTGCATCGGGGATTAGATGGATCTGCACTTTGGCGCCTGTGAAATTGCCGATGCCTCGTTCAAATAGTGAGGGAAACGTGCTCAGCACTTGGGCGCACGAGGCATCATCCACTGAAAATAGTGCTTTGATGTCGTCCCAGTTCCATCGAATCTTTCCCAGCAAGCTTCAGCCGAATAGCGTTGGGCCTTCACCTGGTACAATCCACAGTGATAAACCATGCTCAGCTCCATCATACGATACCTTAACTGCTGCACTGCCAATGACTGGTATGAGCTCTTTGTGTAGGTGCACAGCTTTGTCTGAATTGGGCTCAGTTTGGGCCTTGGTGCCCCACAGTTTCTCAAAAGCCGTCTGGCTCATAATTGACTGACTCACCCCCATGTCCAACTCCATTGATACCGGAATACCGTTGATTTGACTTTCAGCATGATAGGAGGGCTCTTCCTTGGGTTGAGTTGCCTCTCTTGTTTGTTCTGCATGATCGATCATCTTCTGCCGACTCTGCCATGTGGTGAGTCGCAGCACTCTTGCACATTCGCTGGAGGTGCCCCATTATTTTGCAACCTTTGCACACGTAATGCTTGAATCAACATTGATGGGCTCGATGATTACCCCCGCAGCGACAACATGGTGCTAATGGATTTTCAGTCACGTCCGATGGCGGACTCTAAGTCATCCTAGGTCTTGCAGCTGCAGACGTGTAGGCCCTGCCATATGCAGTTCTGCCTGCTAGCGACGTTATTTTATGTACAGTACTTGCTGGTGAACTTCGATGCTGGGAAGATATCTGTCTGGTATTATTGCTCATGGATATGATTGCCTTGCTCAGGTCTAGGGATTCGGCGGACAGCAGCTTGCGATGAATGACCTCATGGCCGATGCCAAGCACAAAAAAGTCCCACAGCATTTCCCCAAAAATCCAGCAAATTCGCAAGTTCCAGCAAGGTGTCTCAGGTCGGCAACACAACTCGCCATGTCCTGGCCATCGGAGCACTGGTGCGTGTAGAAGCGATACCTGGCCATTAAGACGCTCTCCTTCGGCTTGAGGTGGTTCCAAACCAGCATACACAACTCTGTATATGTCTTATCTGCTGGTTTCTCTGGTGGTAGCAGATTCTTGATGAGGCCATATATTGTGGACCCACACATGTTGAGGAGAATCGCCCTGCGCTTGATCGCTTTATGTCCGCATCCAGCTCGTTGGCCATGAAGTACTGGTCGAGACGCTTAACGAAGGCTCCCCAATCATCACCCTCTACAAATCTCTCTAAAATACCAACAGCAGCCATGACCGTGTAAAAGTTCATAATCTGTTACTCGTCGCCAATTATTAAGAATTCCACAAGACTGAGTACTGTGAGCTAAAACTGACGTGACCTTAGTCTCTTTAATACAACTCCAGAGTGCCTAAGCAGCATGGCAGACAACCTTTTATATTCCCTTGCACGAGGTGTGCAGGTGACCCTTGGGCCTCCAACAGTTGCGCCCTCTGGTGGCAAGTCTTACACAGTTATAATGTTTACATACATAGCAGAGGTTATGATCTGAAATTGTTGAACTCGATGTTGCGTCCAGAAGGCTGTAAAGTGCCTAATCGAAAGCTTTGTTGGAACAGTGTAAGAAGCCAAGGACAGAGGGGTCAGAGTGGGAGTGGAGCAGAGAATTAAAGTGACTGAGGGTCACGCTTACGGACTGAATGGAAGTGTTCCACAAAGCGGTCACCCAATCTGCGTTTGAGCTCCCCAATGTAGAGGAGGCCGCATCATGAGCAGCGAATACAGTATGCTAAATTGCAAGAAATACAAGTAAATCGCTGTTACACCTGGAAGGAGTGTTTGGGGCCCTGGACAGTGGGAAGAAAGGAAGTAAAAGGGCAGGTGTTGCATCTCCTGCGCTTGCACAGCAAGGTGCCGTGGGAAGGGGAGGAGGTGTTGGGGGTGATTGAGGAATGGACCAGGGTGTCGCAGAGGGAGCGATCCTTTCGGAATGCTGCAAAGGGAGGGGAGGGAAAAACGTGTTTCATCAATTTTGTATGTTTGGGAGCTGTATGTATGAGAATCAGCCCACTGTGTTTGTATGGCCCTGGTTGTAGCGTTCAACTCTGGCACTGATTAATGCTACCTAACATGATCCAAGGAATAGATGCTGCAATGAGGAAAAACAATAGTGGCTTGAGTGGCAAATGCATTAAGGAAGCAACGTCCTTAGAAATAAGAATTAAAATGTACTCATTTCAGGTTGCGAGCAGCACCCATGAGTTTTCTTGGGTTGCGTTCATGCTCTGTGTATTCAATAGTCAGAGCCCCGATGATCAGCACCTCCCTGCACTAATCATTTTCAGATTTCTGAAGCAATTAAAAGATCTGTTATGTCACCTTTTCTTGTGAAATAGCTACAGCTATATTCATAACTACAGCTATGAACATAAGAACAATGACGGACAGGTAAAGAACATTCGGTCCATCGAGCCTGTCCCACACAATTGCGATACATTGTGTATCACAACTTATACACTCCATCCCACCCGAAACCATGTGATCTCCAGGGAGAGGCAAAAAAAGATTAAAAACCCAGGCCGATTTGGGGAAAAAAAATCTGGGAAATTCCTCTAAAACCCAACTAGGCGATTGAAACTAGTGCAAGAAATAACTCTTTCCATTAAACTCCCTGCAATACCTACCTTCTGTAAGAGGTGATTTCTGCTGCAGCCAGAAACAAATCCAGCTTTCGTGTGAAGGAATTCAGCAAGTCTGCATCCAGCACATGAAACGGCAGCTTGTTCCAAAGGTCTACTATTCTCTTGTGAAAAGAATCACCTCCTGACATCTAACTTAGATCTAGCTCTATACACCTTAAATTTGTGACCCCTGATCCTGCCTAACCTATTTAATTGAAATAATCTGTCATCTAGAACACCTTCTATTCCCTTCATTATCTTATAGACCTCAATCAGATCCTCCCTAAGTCTACGCTGCTCTAAGGTATAGAGTACCAACTCTTTTAGCCTATCTTGATAACCAAGTTGCTTTAGACTTGGAATTAATCCAGTGGCCCTCTTCTGCACCAGTTCCATAGCCTCAATATCCCCCACCATGTGAGGAGACCAAAACTGGACTCAGTATTCCAAGTGTGGCCTGACTAAGGTCTTGTACAAGGACAAAACAGTATGCCTCGTCTTGTACTCAATTGTCCTATGGATACACCCCAACACCCTATTTGCTCTAGCTGTCGCTGCACGACATTGCTCGTGTATCTTTCAGGATGTATGCAGTAGAATGCCCAAATCTCTTTCTATCTCCACCATCTTTAATGCCTTTCCCTGGAGGGTGTATGAATGTTGAGCATTTGCCCTGCCCACATGCATAACACTGCACTTATCTAAGTTATACATCATTTTCCAGTTTTGAGCCCAATCTCCCAGCACATTAAGATCTGCCTGAAGCAGATGAGCATCTTCTATAGTTCTATCACTCGCACAGATCTTGGTGTCATCTGAAAATTTGCAAATTGTGCCCCCCAACCCCAAAATCCAGATGATTAATAAAAATAGTAAAAAGCAATGGTCCCAACACTGATCCCTGCGGGATATCACTGGTGACCAATCTCTCAAACAGATCCAAGTCCATCTATAACTACTTTTTGCCTGCGTCATGCCAGCCACTTCTCAATCCAACTCAATATATTTCCCCTAATACCAAAGACTCCGATCTTATAAAGAAGCCTCTTATGTGGTACCCTGTCAAAAGCTTTTTGGAAATCTAAGTAGACAATGTCTACTCATCTTCCTTTGTAACTTTTTCAAAAAATACAATTAGATTTGTGAGACATGACCTGTTTTTTATGAAGCCATGTTGGGTGTCCCTTATATGTCCCTCCCGAGCCAAGTATTCATATAGTGCATCCTTTATGATTCCTTCAAGTATCTGATGGTAACCTAATGGGCTTATAGTTACCCAGGTCTGTCTTGTCACCTTTTTTTAAAATGGGGACTACATTAGCCTTCTTCCAGTTTACAGGAACCATTCCAGCTGGACAGTGATGGAATCAGTGGCTGTTTTCAGAAGCGTATTGAGAAGCATTTTAGTATGAAATGGTGGCCCAAAAATCTCGTGGGGCTAGATTTTCCACTTTTTTTGCATGCTTAACGCCCACTTAACATTCATTTTACCGCTGAAATGACGTATAACGGCCAGGTATCACCCATTTAGCCACAAAATGGAAACTGACGGGCATTTTTCGGAAACTTATCACCGAGCATTACTTTCCCACTGTTTGTAATGCCAGGAAAAAATAATACTGCCCGTCCATTTCTTTTGGGCAGAATCATCAGAATGGACGAAATCAATGCCCATAATATCGCCCAGCATTAGTTTCCGCACGGAATTAATGCCGAGATTCAATAATATCGACCGCTCACTTTTTTTTGTCATAAAGATCACATTTGCTGAAACTAACGGACATGAGATCGCCCAGGGTCACTTTCACCACCTCGCACATATATCACCCACAATATCGCTCACCCAAAAAAACGCCCGGAAAAAGTGGAACTAATCATAGCATTATGAATGCTATGTTCTATATCACATGTCGTATCCTTTAAAAGGCTGCTCTGCTTCAACCTCGGGGGAGTTCAGACGTACTCTGCAGGTCTTTGGAAGTGATGTGAACATCTGTACAAACATCTTTACCATACTGTGAATGATTGGAATTTAATAGGAACATTCATTTTTTGTGACCAATCGGTGGAAAACAGAGAGCTATTGCAATGGGACCTGTCCTTTCTTATCCTCTACTGATGAACAATTACATGCTGCAGATTCGAGATGGCCGAAGATACGCCCCACAGAATTATGTGCTCAATGTAAGATGTGCCAGATTGATGAGGAGGACCAGACGTTACACCCTCTGCAAGTACAGGGAGAAGCATTCTTACCTCGATTTGCCTGACACCACCTGCCTACGGAGACTGCCTACGGGATTCCACTCCCTGAATGTCCAACTCGTTGTCGACAACCAGCAAATTATAATGGCAGTGAATGCTAAATTTCCATGATGCTCACATCCTGTGTAAGAGCACTTATCTGACTTGTTTAACAATCAGCCACAAGGTCAATGCTGGATGCTTGGTGACAAAGGATATGGCCTCGCCACCTGGCTGATGAGCCCCCTGCGTGACGCCCACACCAAAGCCGAGAGGCGATACAACGAGAGCCACAGAGCCACTCACAATATTGTGGAGAAAACCATTGTAGTGCTTAAGCAACGCTTTAGATGCCTGGACCACTCAGGAGGCGAAGTCCAATACCATCTTGAGCAGGTAGCTCAATTCGTGGTGGTGTGCTTCATGCTGCACAACTTGGATATCAGGAGGGGACAAGAATTGCCTGAAGAGTCTGACAGTCCACCTCACCACAGAGAGGAAGAGGAGGACAAGGAGGCGGACGCTGACATCAGCTAAGACAATCAGGCTGATGCTGAAGCCATGCCCCGCCCCCCTGTAGACCGCATGAAAGGGCCTGTGGTGGCAAGAGCCTTATGTCAGGAGCTCATCAATGAGCGCTTTGCCTGAAAGAACGTTGATGTTATTTACAAGGCTGACACACTTCTGGGTGTGCATGTCATACATCAATGGTGGGCATCACCTTGGTGACAGTTAAAGTTAAGGTTGATTGAAGTTCTTTGATGTTAAGGAATCACGAGCGCGTAACAGTGCAGCTATCTGAGCCAATGCGCAACAATGTTTTGTTAAATAAAAAACATTTAAACCTAACATTTGTCTGAAATCATCATTACCTCTGTAAAACCAACCCTCCCGCCCCACCCTCACTTCTCCTCCCCACCTCTACCCCTTCCCCTTCTCCTCCTGACTCCAAGCCACCTGGCCAATGCTTCATTGGCGTGGGTGGGGTTGATAGCCGAAGTGCTGCTTGGATGGATATGGGAGAGGACGGTCCTGAGGTGGGAACATGCTCTGAGCCAGAAGCAAGATGTTGCTCCTGGCGCTCATGTGGGGGTGCGGCACCTTGGGGTGCAGAGCCGTGCTCCGGGACGACTGGGAGCCCTCTGCCATCAGTGTTCCTGGCTACCAGCTCCAGGGCCTCCACCATCCATTCCATGTTATATCTTATTTGTTGGACAAAAACTCGGTGCCAACTATGTTCTTTGTGCTTAGTAGGCTTTTTGCTGTTGGTGAATCTCCCTCATGCCTCCCACAGCAGCCAAACAAGCACACACCACAGCCACACATGCTTTCAATCCCTCTCAGCTCCCTCTCTCTCTGTCTCCTCTTCTGTGCATGTCATGATGACTCTTGACCTCCTGAATCGCGGGAATCGAGCGTTGCCATGCCATTGTTAAGGATGGCGACACTTTACGGCAGAAGGTAAGAGAGATGTAACGCTACCGCCCATTTCATATCGCTCGCGGTAACGCCCAATTTAAAAAATGGAGACTGGGTGCTTTGAGAATGGGTGAGAAGCCAGCGATTTGAAAGCCCATTTTTACCACCCACGTCGGAAATATGGCCCATTTTTGGGCGATTTGCACAAAAGTGTAAAATCAAGCCCGTGGAAGCAGGCTGCTTGGTTCTGGACTGATGAGCACGTCAATACTTGTTTAGAAATTCAAACAAACTGTAGTGAGGAAGAAATCAAAAGAAAGGAACAAACCACCGAGGGCCTTTTACAATATCAGGATGTCCCAAAGCCAATTAACTATTTTTGAATGTTATAATGCAGGTGGGAAAAAGTACCATGACCTGCAGCTAACCATTGGGGTAATGTGAACGTGGGACTATAAATATTACTGTGTTGGTTATAGACTGTAAGGGGTGAATTTTAACCCCCAAGGATGAGTGGGTTGGGGTGAAGATTGCTAAAATTCTAAAACCTGATTCCAACTCGTCTCCAACATGTGTGAGTAACCTGCTCTTCGAATGTGGGTCGATCATTATCACATGCTAATTAAGCGAATTTCAAATGATTTCAATTTAATCCCTTGAGCACAGGGTTTCCCGGGGCTCGTGAAACCCACCAGTGAAAAGGACGCAAGATTGACTGGCATTTCTTGGGGGCCATTAAACATCAGCTTGCCCAATATGAATCAAGGCTCAGTGCTTACAGTTGCTTTGACAGTTCCATTTGGTAACCATTTAACAGATCGTCCTTGTAATCATAAACGTTTTTCAGAAGTTTGGAGGATTTCAAATGGATAACATTAGGAGGGGGTGCCGGGGGACGGGAGCGTGGAAGTCAATCACCATCCATGGCAGCAACATCATGCTGTGTGGGATCTGTAGGTGCACAAGAGATAGGTGCACAAGAGAGGTGGACAACGTAGATCTGGCCACACATATACCTGGAGAACAAAGCGGCGAACAGCAGAGAGCAGAACAGAGTGCAGAACAGCAGCGAAGACAGTAACAGAGGGGCGAAGGTGTCAGGAGGCATTACTCATTTGAGCGGGTCTACAAACAGAGGCTCAGCTTCCTTGGCCTATCCGAGGAGCACGGTTTCCGCAGGCCTAGATTGACATGGCAGATGGTTTTGTAGTCATCTGCAGCCACCTGAAGAAGAGCCGTTCTGTGCGGGACCTAGTTGCCATGCATTGCTTGTTCTGTGAAAGTCACAAAGTCACCACTGCCCTTTCTTTGCCTCTTCCAGTACACCAGCAGCAACAGCTCGAGGGTCTCGCAGTCGGCTGAACATAAATGTATAAGGCAAGGTTGTTTGCCAGGACATCAACTTATGTCAATTTCCCCTGCAATGAAAATAATCAGAATGAGTAGGCAGTCAGATTTGAACATGCATCTCTGACTGGCTTCCCACAGGTCTAAGGTGCCATCGATTGCAGACACATGACAATCCGAGGACCACCAGATCAACCACGGGATTTTAGCAACTGAAAGTGATTTCATTCCAACAACATACAGCTGGTGTGCATCTACAAGAAGAGGTTTATGCAGGTTTGCACTGAGGCTTTTATACTGCGGCAGTCCAACATTCCAAAGATTTATGTTTCAGGAAACGGCATTAAGGCTTCACTCGCAGGAAACAAGGAATACCCACTTCAAACTTGCCTCATTGCACCTATGTGGAACTCTACAAGGGAGGCGCAGGAGTGCTACACTGAGAGCCACATGACCATCAGGTATGTTATCGAGCAGGTCATTGGAATGTTGACGTTGCGCTTCAGTGGCCTGGATTCGGTCTGGAGCCACCCTTCAGTACTCGCCAGCGAAGGTGTCAAGAATGATAATGGTTAGGCAACGGGTGAGAAGTGGGAGTGCTTTGAGTGGAGTTTCCACTTCCATGTCCCCTTTCGCCATTATCCATCTCCTGGGCCAGCGCCACATCACTCCAACACCAGCTTTGTGAAGATCAGTGACGTGTTGTAAGGATATGGATATGGCATCTGTCATCCTGTTTAAGGTGGCAGACACCTCCGGCATGGCTGTGGACATGACCTGCACAGACTCATTTGAGAGTCCTGCTTGAAGCTCCAAGGAGGAAGTCACATTCTTCATGCAGACATTCTCACAATTACCTGCGACATCAATCTACAAATGTTCAAGCTGGACTTCTGTATCCTCTGCACTATTGTGGAGAGTGCGCGTGACACATCTGTCGGTGCCTGGCAAAGTTGCTCCTTTTCAATGATGGCCCCCGGGGATCAGCATCTGTGTCCAACTGAGCAGAGCTTGGAAAGGATTTCGCCACTGACATGGACTCTCCACAGCTGCCCTGCCACCAGTGTCTGCTCATGCTCACTTGTGAATTGTGAATTGTCAGGTGAAAACCCAACTAACTCTGTAAGAGGACCCACTGAAGTGCTGGTGCATGGCTGCACATCCTGGAATGGTGCACTCTTAGAAGGAATGAGGTCCTCTTAGGAGGAATGAGGTCCTCTTAGGAATTGATCTCATGCATCTCCAGCAACACTTGCTGCATGTTTGAAGACCTTGGAAGACAAAATAAAGAAATATGAATTAGTTATGGCAAAGTCACAATCTTGACAATCACCACACTGATTCTTCTCATAGTTCAGTCATTGATTAATGTCAGCATATGTATGTCAGAGATATTTGTAATTCTGTCACCAGCTATCGACAAATTCCCTGTCTCTCCATCTCCGACCGATAGGAATGTAGATGTGCCGTTTATTTCCAGGATGTCCTCCTCTGCATCTGTGAGCTGGACTATTTATGGTGACCCACCTCCAGTCCTCTCCTCCTCCCTTGTGTTCTGTACTTTCGTCTCCTACAAGGGGCGAAAGATCAGACCTATGAGTGAGCGAAGGTGAGGTGCTCACCTGATCGATGCATCCATCACATTACGCCACGATTGGGGTGAGCGGCAGCGGTAGATGGATACATGGGGAGCTGAGGAAGTGCATGGAAAGTGAAAGTTGGGGTCTGCTGAAAGTTGAGTAGGTGTGAGCAGTGATGAGATGGAGTACGCTTGGCAAGGCAGAGTGTGTGTGTGTGGTGGGGGGAGGGTTGTACACCACAGGATGTAGGTAAATTAGCAAATGTACTCGCTTTTCCTGACCTGGTTAGATCATTCCTGCACTGAATCTAAGACCGTGCCACAATGCTCTTGCTGCCCATCACCTCAGCTACTTCCAACCACGCTTTCTTGCTGAGAGCGCAGGTTTCCTCCTCCTATTGCTAGAGGAAAGTATGTCCCTCCTGCTCCTGACTGCACCCAGCAGTAATTCCAGGGAAGCATCATTAATCTGGGAGCTGCTCTTGCTCCTTGAGAATCTGTATTAAAAACTCCTGGCTCTTCCAAATTCGATGTTTGCATTGGCCCTTTAAATACTCGACTGAGATCGCACCATGCAGGTACACATTACGCCCGCTGCACAGCTTTGAGAAGCGCAACTCAGAATAAAAATGTAACGAGCCAAACAACTTAAATCAGAGAATCCAACCAGCTATATTTTCTACCGGGCTTCGCGCATGGTTCTCTGACCTTCTCCACACCCCCAACCTTTGCATTAATATCAGGCCCTAAATATATATTTGAATGTGATAGCTTAACCATTGTACTCTTAGGCAATGGAAGGCGGACTCAGTCCCTTGTGTTGACATAAATATGATTGGGCAAAGATGAAGATTATCTTTTTTAAAGAGGGCTCACCACATTTGCATTGTGCAAAATAATACAGTGCAGGAAAGCTAATTCAACATTGCGGGAATCTTGTGAAACAAACCCTGTCGTAATGTAACTTTACAGAAAAAAGTGGTATTCAAATCAGAGATCTGCAGTGACACCAGAGAGAGTCCCAATACAACAAAGGCTTTGACAGATGTTCAACAAAGGATTATGCCTATGAAAAATAGGGAGGTTTCTGTATTTTAGAATGGCTTCCAGCAATCTTTCCGAGTCACATTTTAAAATTATGATGGAGGAAAAGTTGTCTATGGAGCCAGGCCGAATTGGTCGAGGAGCTTCATTCTAGATGCTAATGGAATAAAACATGACCAAGGTAGCCTCAGAACCTCGATGGCATGTGAGCACTTTATTAGTAATAATTCCTACTATTATATTTTCAATCATGACTGGTTGACAGCTCTGACATTCGAGGTCTCTCAACCTAATATGTGCTGGCTAATTTATCCGCAATCTTTAGTTTTAGCAGGAGATCCACACTCTCTGGAGAAACCGAGTTTTATTTCACTCACACGCATAACATGTGGAAGATATGCCTAGAGACAAATTTGATTGATTCAACTAAACGTCTTCTTGCTTATTATAGAGAAATTAATTTCAAAAATATTTTTTTTATCCCTTATGAGCTGATTTTAATTTGATTGTGTTCAAGTATTGTGGTGATTCCTTATGCCAAATATTTAGCACCTGTTTATTAATTACCTGGCGATAAACCTGATTAATGCAATAGTCTGATAACCTTCAGAGAGACAGGAGAATGAGACAGACCATATGATCTCCAGCGAACTGCACATCACTATTAGTGATTAATTGTTGAACCTGGGCACATTAATCCATCTATATATCAGGATATAAAGCCAACAACTGCTGTGAAATTCTCTGCTCCTCAGACTTTCCAGACAGCCATGAAAGACCGCTGGTTCTGCAGCATTTTTTATAAGGGGAGCAAAGATTAATGATTGAATTAACACACTTTTCTAACTTACTATTGACTTGAAGGTGGTGAACTGCAAAACTGGGCCTAGAAATTCCATACGTGTGTGCTGGCCCTTAACGCTGGTTGGCTGCAAAAAAATGGAAGCTGCCTTGCTTCTGGTCACTTCTGGCACGGGACACGGCAGCTGCCATGTTGGTAAGGGCCATAACGCTGCCGTTGACAGCGCTGGTCTCTGAAATGTAAATGAGCAGATTGTGATGTCAATCGGCATGCAACGCCTGACTTAATGCCACGTCTGCAAACTTTGATGTTCTCGCTCTGTTTAACGCTGAGTCCTACCCACATTCAGAAAAGTGTGTGTGGAGCAGTCCTGCAGAGATGCTGTCAGCGCTTCTTAAAGGGACACAGACATCTTTCAGGTAAATTTGGGTTTAAGCTTTTGTACTTTAACATTTTTTTTATTGAAATAGTGGCTTGGTAGAATAGATGTTAAAAGTTTTTTAAAGTGTGCAGGGTGAGAAGGGAGTGCTGCTGGATGCTTGCAAGGCTTCGAATGGTAAAAGACGGCCTCTGAAAAGACAGAAAATGCTGGAAATACTCCAGCATTTGTTAATGTTTCAGATCGAGATGCTATCTGACCTACTGAGGATTTTCAGCAATATCGGCTTTTATTTTAGATTTCCAGCATCCATTTGCACAGGGAAGAGGAAGGCGCAGAAGGAAGGATGCAAAGCGACAGCCCCTTTCTGTCCAAAATATCCTGGATGGAATCATCTGCCTGTGATACCAGTGACCATAACTCCAATTCCACTTTCAACATTTGTCCCACACCTTACCTTCCCTCTGTTATTGACCATCACAGCGTCCTCTTAGCCACAATCCTGAAATTAAAGCCCCCACAAAGCAAACTTCCCAATCCAACTTTATACAACTCTCCTTCCAACATGACATCAAGAAATCAACTAATAAACCTTATGCATTCTCTTAATGACTGCCCTGCATGTGCCTTTGCCTATCCTAGTGATGTTACGCAGTGCTACTCCAGTGGCAGCAGCACTCTCCTCTCCCTCTTCTTGGTCAACCACTGGCTGGGCTGGCTGGATTTCTTGGGTGTGTAAAATGAGGAAGGCACAAAGGTAGGGTTGCGGTGAGGGGAGGGCGGGAAAGCAAGAGGTGCATGCTTACACCATGCTCACCTTGTAAATCAGAAGATATTGTGGGATGAGGGGGAAGTGGGATGTGAGAAGGAGGATGCCATATGAGGACACCAGCATCTTGTGCCCTTTCAGCCCTGCCGGTGGCCAAGGCCTCAACCACACATCTATCAATAATGGCCAGCACCGTCTCCACCAAGGTGGTAAGGTGAAGCTAGGAATGTGAGAGGTGCCTTGTGTTTGGTACAGATTGTTTGGTAGGTGAGCGATGGGGTGGTGGTTGTGCATTGAAAAGTGTGTGAGGCTAGTGGTGCTGTTGGTAGGAGACGGCTTTTAAAGATGCATTCACTGACCTTGACCTGTGGTCTGAGGTCATGAAGCTTCTTTGAGCACTGGAGCCAGGTTGTGGGAGCGACACTCCTGGCAGTGACGGCCTTGATGATCTGGACCCACATCGTTCTTTCAGGAGAGCCTCCTGGACCCTGTGGGTAGAGGACCTCTCTTGCAGTGTTGACCCCCTGCACAAAGCTGGTGCTGTGTGTGAGACCCTGGGTGGTCCTTCCCTGGCATTTTGAGCAATTTTACCTTTTTTTTCTTGTGGTAGGCAGTTCAGCTTTATCATAGAATCATAGAATGGTTACAGCGCAGAAAAAGGGCATTCAGCCTGTCGAGCCCTTGCCGGCTGTCTACAAGAGCACTTCAGCTAGTCCCACTCCCTTGCCCTTTCCACGTAGCCCTACAAAAAATGTCCTTCAGGTATTTATCCAATCCCCTTTTGAAAGCCATAATTGAATCTCCCTCCACCACCCTCTCAGGCAGTGCATTCCAGATCCTAACCACTCGCTGCGTAAAAAAGTTTTTCCTCATGTCGCCTTTGGTTTTTCTGCCAATCACCTTCAATCTGTTCATTTGAATTTGAATCAAATCTACGTGAGTGGAATGAAATGTCCTCTTCGTTGGATATAAGCGTGCCATGCGAAAAGAGTTGAGACAGTCACAACTCAGTTCCTAGTGGATATGCGCCAATGTCACTCAAAGTTCTCAGAAAGGTGTCTGATGTAGTACATTCGGGTTTGCTGATAGAAACATAGAAACATAGAAAATAGGTGCAGGAGTAGGCCATTTGGCCCTTCGAGCCTGCACCACCATTCAATAAGATCATGGCTGATCATTCACTTCAGTACCCCTTTCCTGCTTTCTCTCCATACATCTTGATCCCTTTAGCCGTAAGGGCCATATCTAACTCCTTCTTGAATATATCCAAAGAACTGGCATCAACAACTCTCTGCAGTAGGGAATTCCACAGGTTAGCAACTCTCTGAGTGAAGAAGTTTCTCCTCATCTCAGTCCTAAATGGCTTCCCCCTTATTCTTAGACTATGTCCCTGGTTCTAGATTTCCCAACATCGGGAACATTCTTTCTGCATCTAACCTGTCCAGTCCCGTCAGAATTTTATATGTTTCTATGAGATCTCCTCTCATCCCTCTAAACTCCAGTGAATACAAGCTCAGTCGATCCAGTTTCTCCTCATATGTCAGTCCTGCCATCCTGGGAATCAGTCTGGTGAACCTTCACTGCACTCCCTCAATAGCAAGAATGTCCTTCCTCAGATTAGGAGACCAAAACTGACCACAATATTCCAGGTGAGGCCTCACCAAGGCACTGTACAACTCAAATCCGCTAGCTATGAAGACCAACATACCATTTGCCTTCTTCACCGCCTGCTGTAGCTGCATGCCAACTTTCAATGACTGATGTACCATGACACTCAGGTCTCGTTGCACCTCCCCTTTTCCTAATCTGCCGCCATTCAGATAATATTCTGCCTCACATTTATCAACTTTATACTGCATCTGCCACTCATTTGCCCACTCACCTAACCTGTCCAAGTCACCCTGCAGCCTTTTAGCATCCTCCTCACAGCTCACACCACCACCCAGCTTAGTGTCATCTGCAAACTTGGAGATATTACACTCAATTCCCTCATCCAAATCATTAATGTATATTGAAAATAGCTGGGGTCCCAGCACTGAGCCCTGCGGCACCCCACTAGTCACTGCCTGCCACTCTGAAAATGACCCATTTATCCCGACTCTCTGCTTCTTGTCTGCCAACCAGTTCTCTACCCACGTCAGTACATTACCCCCAATACCATGTGCTTTAATTTTGCACACCAATCTCTTGTATGGGACCTTGTCAAAAGTCTTTTGAAAGTCCAAATATACCACATCCACCGGTTCTCTCTTGTCCACTCTACCAGTTACATCCTCCAAAAGGATTTGTCAAGCAGGATTTGATCTAAGGTTAGCATTGCGACCGATTGTTGGGGCAGCATAGAGGGAGCTTTATTCTGCAACAGTAGAACAAATGTGCAGAGATGCTAAATGCTGGCACCAGGGAGACAAGAACGGTATGTTTGCTGAAAACTAGGAGAGGCAGATCTAACCACTGGATGCCAAAAAGGTATAAAACAATCAATAAACCATCCACTTTCACTCACATCGCTCAGCATGATTCCTTGCCCTGCCTCTCCAAACAAAAGCTGGAATCCTCCACGAGCTGCACTTACCTCAGCCATCAGGTAACTGACACTTGTGCCTACATAATGCATTTAGACATCAATATCCAATGTGTGCCATTTAAACCGACTTCCTAAATCATGATCAAAGTGGCAGCTCATGCAGTGAGCTTTCCGTTCTAGTTCACAATCAAGTTTGAATGAATGTCTTGTGACACACAGGAATTAGATGACGTAATCAGATTTTCCAATCAGCAGTATATCTTTTTGGATGCAAGTCCGTTTTGTGCTCTGTCTTTCGTGAGAGATGCTTTTAAAAATAGGTATTTGAGAATTAATACAAAATTGGTGAAAATGTAAAACAGGGCTGATGTATCTTCGGAACCGGTATCCTCTGCATTCCATTATACATTTTGACAGGCATTTGGTTCCCCTCCAAGATCTTCTCTCCTTAAGCTTGTTTTTTGGTGTGTTATATAACAGGATATATTTAGTTGCGACTTGAATAGAATTGTTAGATTATGAAAGCTGTTGTTGATATACAGTTAACAGGAAAGTAAGAGTGAGAAAGGGTCCAGGACAGATTCTTAAGATAACTTGGGTATCTACTAAGAGGGAATTTCCAGCTATAAGCACAAGGAATGAAAGTAGGTTTGAAAAACAGGAATTAGCTCCCAGCTCGGCAGCTGGATGATATAATGGAAGGTTTCAACAGACAAACCAAACAGAAATGAAGGGAGCCCACCCTGATTTTTGAAAATCAGAAAAGAGGATTAGGGAGGGTTTGCAAATGAGCACTTGGTAAATGGTGCCAGTGCCTTAATTCACAGCCCAAAGGATGACATTTGAAATTGCCCCAAGACCTCATTGAGAGTGTTTGGTCTGGGGTGGCACGGTCCAGCAGCACTCTGCGCCTGTGACTAGCACCAGTGGACTGCAAGAAGTGGGCAGAGATGTCACTGCTTCTCTGCAGAATGGCAGTGAGCTTGTTTCCTTAAATCTCCCTTCAATGCCTTCAGACATGGGCCCAAATCTCTTGCTGCTGCCAATGCCAGGCTGTCGGAAGCTGGTCCCTGAGAGAAGAATCACTTCAGATTTCTAAGGCTCCAGGGACACTATCGCACTGCTTAAACCAATGACAGTCAGGGGCCACGTCATAAAAGCAGTAGATAAGGAATGAGAGTGAGTAAGCTAGCTGGCACAAAGAGTAGTCACGGTGTTAAGAAGTAGTTGTAGACAGGGATAATGGATTTTTTTTGTAGCACTTCCTTGTGTTATTGTTTAAAGTAAACACAGCTCGAACACAGAGCTGTGAGCTCATTTTTGTGTCTGCTTTCAACTTTTTAGAATTGGATGATGGCAGAGGAAATGGCATCTGTCTTATAAAGGATTTGGAAGAATTCTTGGAAAGTAAGGGTCTTTGTGAGCGAGAGTGTGAGGGAAGAACAGGCTTTATTTGGTTAGTCAACCTTTAATGAAAGCTCTGGGCCTTCATTTGTGCTCCCCTTGTGTAGGCAGTGGCTGCTGGCTCTCCCGTTCCACTCTCTTTCCTTCTTGTGCTGTGGTGATGCCTAAGTAAGACCTTCTTGGTCTATAGAAACTGGTTAGTGACTGTCTACGTGTAGGGAAGTGAAATTGGGTTAAGGGAACTGGCTCAAAATCTGATAGCGCGTTCCTGTAGCTGAAGGCCCAAGACTCGCTCCAAATTAGGTCCTTGGCCTAATTTCAATAATACTGACAAGCTGCAGACATCAATCGAATATCCGGACGCAGCGAGCCAGTCCGGGTCTTCCCAAAATTGACCAGCACAGACATCGTGTTGGTCCACAGATGAATCTGGGGGAGACAAAGAGTCGGGGTGTAGGGTCAGGTATCGCAGGAAGCAGCACTCAGTATTGCTGTATAGCCAAGAGGACCAAACCCCCCTCCTTTTCTTCAGCAGCCTCCAGCAGCGCCTTTAAGGACCATTAATTAGGCCGCCTTATACCGAGATAAACGGAACATTTTGTGTCACACATGCCCCATCCAGCTTTAGCCCAATTTGATATTGGGGCCCTCAAACAAGGTCCCTGATTAGCATCTGGGCGCTTCTGCCTCAATAACACAATTGAACTGGCAAGCATTGATCACTCCTTTGCACCCGAGCAGGATGTGGCGTGGAGCAGTCAGTGTAATGTGGAGCTACCAGTTGGGATCACACTCCAGCGATCTGACACTACTTCCCCTGGTACAACAACACCCTGACACATTGTTGAAATGCTCTTTAAGGAGCACTTCTAACCCACTTCAGATCCAAAGCAAATTTCCCTGTAAGCTGTTAATCCTGGCATATCCATTTTCCCCACCACATTCTCTTGGTGCTGGTAATGGAGGATGGCTGCACCAGAGCCGCTGGGAGTGGAGAAGATTTTAGCTGGTGCTTGGGGTGTGGATTTCCTATCGGTGTGCACCTAGTGCCGTACCCGTGGGGCCTTCCTACCTTCCCCACCCGCAACCACCCTGCCCTCCCACCCACCCCACCGCAGGGCAGATACGCTCTCAAGCCACTGAAATTTGCCTTCCTCCAATCGTCCGATCTTGCTGGAACCTCCCATCCCTGATCTCCTGCTAAGCCTTCCTTCCACTAAGTGCTGGGACTGTTCCCGACTGTGGCTCCCGGCTACGGCCTCCTGCTGCTAAATATCCACTCCCGTCCACCGGCTGGGTAGCCAATGTGGCCGGGTGTCAAGCGGGCGGGAGTCTGCAAAGAGTTATTTAAATGAGGCTCAGCCGTCAAGATCGGCTGGACTTCCAAGTCCCCGGCCTTGCTGGGTTCTTCACCCGCGACCGGGCTCCCCCGCACACTTCCCGCCTTTCCGCTCATATCCGGGCCATTAACTATTTCTCTCTCTGCAGACGCTGCCTGCCTGACCTGCTGAGTGTTTCCACCATTTTCTGTTTGTATTACAGAAGGCGCTCTTGTTTGACTGTAGTTACCATCGGACAATGATAACTGATGCTTACTCAGGCACCACCGTTCCATATTTTAAAGCCATTTGGCACTTTAAGAGAACATCAGCATAAAAACAGATTGTAAATGGATATTTGTGTTGGTCATACTCACACTAAAAACTACATGACCATTTCCAACAACTACGTATGTGCTGACAGCTGCGCAAGTAACTTACTTTCCATTCAGCTCTGCATGCTTTAAGCTTGCGATAATGACAATAACAGATGTATTAGTGCGAGAGCAGTTTCTCTCGAGAAAACTGATGAGGGGGATATTTCAGGGGCCTCTACGGCGGATGAAGCCGAGCGTAAAAACCCATTTGTTGATAAACTGGTTGTGTCCTGGGTGTTACGGCTCGCTGATGCAGGCAAATGACCTTTATTTCCCAACTCGTTTTAAAGTGTCTGTCCCTCACTCCTATCTGAGGCTGAGAGAAAGTTAATTCAACAAGATTACATGGCCTCGTCACTCCCCATCTCTGCAAACTCATGTTGGTAGGGCGAGATATATGTTGATAGGGTGAGATGAAGTAAGGTGGGAGAAGCCTCATGGGGTGCATAAACACCGGCATGGATCTATTGGGTCGAATGGCCTGTTTCTGTGCTGTAATTACGAGGATGCACTTATTTGCAACAGCTCTGATTGACTTCCCTTGATCACGTGGCCTGATTGCTGATTGGTCACCATGGAAGATAAGACACTCTCAGCAGTCTCTCTGGAATGTGTAATTAGAACTGAGCTGGATATGTAAATAGTGACCTTTCAAAGTGCAATTCGAGCCATTCACAATGCTGACTCCAGACAGTAGAGAGCTCATTCTCACAGGTAAATACATTCCCCCACGCCTCTGCCCCACCCAAGTTCCTGCCCCATTCCAACCCAAGTTCCTGACACCTCCCAGCCCAAGTTCCTGACCTCCTCAGCCAAAGTTCCTGCCCCATCCCAGCCCAAGTTCCTGCCCCATCCCAGCCCAAGTTCCTGCCCCATTCCAACCCAAGTTCCTGACACCTCCCAGCCCAAGTTCCTGACCTCCTCAGCCCAAGTTCCTGCCCCATCCCAGCGCAAGTTCCTGCCCCATCCCAGTGCAAGTTCCTGCCCCATCCCAGCCCAAGTTCCTGACACCTCCCAGCCTAAGTTCCTGACCTCCTCAGTTCAAGTTCCTGACACCTCCCAGCCTAAGTTCCTGACCTCCTCAGTCCAAGTTTCTACCCCATCACAGCCAAAGTTCCTGCCCCATCCCAGCCCATGTTCCTGCACCATCCCAGCCCAAGTTCCTGACACCTCCCAGCCTAAGTTCCTGACACCTCCCAGCC
This sequence comes from Pristiophorus japonicus, assembly GCF_044704955.1. Classification (NCBI taxonomy): domain Eukaryota; kingdom Metazoa; phylum Chordata; class Chondrichthyes; family Pristiophoridae; genus Pristiophorus; species Pristiophorus japonicus. The sequence continues at coordinate 84,431,221 of NC_091988.1, read as the reverse complement.
TAAGTTCCTGACCTCCTCAGTTCAAGTTTCTACCCCATCACAGCCCAAGTTCCTGCCCGATCCTAGCCCAAGTTCCTGAACACCCACAGCCCAAGTTCCTGTCCCCCTAGCCCACATGCTGAACCTACCCCACCTCCCCTACCACCGTGCCATAGAGGGGGCATTGTGTGTGAGTCACGGTATAAAGTGAACGTTGACAGTGTCGTGACTTCCGGATTTTGTCCACTCCAATGTCCCTTATCACACAAGCACCGAGCTTTCAGAGAAATCAGATGTGGGTGCAAATGCGCTGGGGTTGGAAGAACATGATCTCCATCTCTCTCCCCTCCGATCTCTTCTCCACATCTCCCTCTCTCCCCAGTCTTTCTCTTTCTCTCTTTTTCCTATCTCTCTCTTCTCCACCCGCCCAATCTCTCTCTCTCTCCCCCCAGTCTCTCTCTCTCTCTCCCCAGTCTCTCTCTCTCTCTCTCCCCCCAGTTTCTCTCTCTCTCACTCTCCCCAGTCTCTCTCTCTCCCTCTCTCTCTCCCTCCCCAGTCTCTCTCTCTCTCTCTCTCTCTCTCACCCCAGTCTTTTTTTCTCTCTCTCTCTCCCCAGTCTCTCTCGCTCTCTCTCCCCAGTCTCTCTCTCTCTCTCCCCAGTCTCTCTCTCTCTCTCTCCAGTCTCTCTCTCTCTCTCTCTCTCTCTCCCCAGTCTCTCTCTCTCTCTCCCCAGTCTCTCTCTCTCTCTCTCTCTCTCTCCCCCCAGTCTCTCTCTCTCTCCCCAGTCTCTCTCTCTCTCCCCAGTCACTCTCTCTCTCTCTCTCCCCAGTCTCTCTCTCCCTCTCTCTCTCTCAATCCCCAGTCTCTCTCTCTCTCTCTCTCCCCAGTATCTCTCTCTCTCTCCCCAGTCTCTCTCGCTCACTCTCCCCAGTCTCTCTCTCTCCCTCTCTCTCTCCCCAGTCTCTCTCTCTCGCTCTTACCCCAATCTCTCCCTCTCTCCAGTCTCTCTCTCTATCTCCCCAGTCTCTCTCTCTCTCTCCCCACTCTCTCTCTCTTCTCCCCAGTCTCTCTCTCTCTCACTCTCCCCAGTCTCTCTCTCTCTCTCTCTCTCCCCAGTCTCTCTCTCTCCCTCCCCAGTCTATTTTTCTCTCTCTCTCCCCAGTCTCTCTCGCTCTCTCTCAGAACTCTCTCTTTCTCTCTCTCCCCAGTCTCTCTCTCTCTCTCTCTCTCTCTCCCCAGTCTCTCTCTCTCTCCCCAGTCTCTCTCTCTCTCTCCCCAGACACACTCTCTCTCTCTCTCCCCAGTCTCTCTCTCTCTCTCTCTCTCTCTCCCCCCAGTCTCTCTCTCTCTCTCTCCCCAGTCTCTCTCTCTCTCTCTCCCCAGTCTCTCTCTCTCTCTCTCCCCAGTTTCTCTCTCTCTCACTCTCCCCAGTCTCTCACTCGCTCTCTCTCTCTCTCTCTCCCCAGTCTCTCTCTCTCTCTCCCCAGTCTCTCTCTCTCTCTCCCCAGTCTCCCTCTCTCTTTCTCTCCCCAGTCTCATTTTTCTCTCTCTCTCTCCCTAGTCTCTCTCTCTCTCTCTCCCCAATCTTTTTCTCTCTCTCTCTCTCCCCAGTCTCTCTCTCTCTCTCCCCAGTCTCTCTCTCTCTCTCTCCCCAGTCTCTCTCTCTTTCTCTTCCCAGTCTCTCTATCTCTCTCTCCTCAGTCTCTCTCTCTCTCTCCCCAGTCTCTCTCTCTCTCTCTCTCCCCGCAGTCACTCTCTCTCTCCCGTCTCTCTCTCTCTCTCCCCAGTCTCTCTCTCTCCCCAGTCTCTCTCTCGCTCTCCCCAGTCTCTCTCTCTCCCTCTCTCTCCCCAGTCTCTATCTCTCTCTCTCTCACCAGTTTCTCTCTTTCTCTCTCTCTATGCCCAGTCTCTCTCTCTCTCTCTCTCTCTTTCCCCGGTCTCTTTCTCTCTCTCTCTCCCCAGTCTCTCTCTCTCTCCCCAGTCTCTCTCTCTCTCTCACTCCCCAGTCTCTCTCTCTCTCTCCCCAGTCTCTCTCTCTCTCTCTCTCTCTCTCCCCAGTCTCTCTCTCTCTCTCTCTCCCCAGTCTCTCTCTCTCACTCTTACCCCAGTCTCTCGCTCTCTCCAGTCTCTCTCTCCATCTCCCCAGTCTCTCTCTCTCTCTCCCCAGTCTCTCTCTCTTCTTCCCAGTCTCTCTCTCTCTCTACCCAGTCTCTCTCTCTCTCTCTCTCCCCAGTCTCTCTCTCTCTTCTCCCCAGTCTCTCTCTCTCTCACTCTCCCCAGTCTCTCTCTCTCTCGCTCTCTCTCTCCCCAGTCTCTCTCTCTCTCTCCCCAGTCTCTCTCTCTCCAGTCTCTTTTTCCCTTTCTCTCTCCCCAGTTTCTCTCGCTCTCTCTCCCCAGTCTATTTCTCTCTCTCTCTGCCCAGTCTCTCTCTCTCTCTCTCTCTCTCTCTCTCTCTCTCTCCCCAGTCTCTCTCTCTCTTCCCAGTCTCTCTCTCTCTCTCTCTCTCTCTTCCCAGTCACTCTCTCTCTCTCTCTCTCTCTCCAGTCTCTCTCTCTCTCTCCCCAGTCTCTCTCTCCCCCCCCAGTCTCTCTCTCTCTCTCTCTCTCTCTCCCGTCTCTCTCTCTCCCCCCAGTCTCTCTCTCTCCCCAGTGTCTCTCTCCCTCTCTCTCCCCTGTCTGTTTCTCTCTCTCTCTCACCAGTTTCTCTCTCGCTCGTTTCTCTCTCGCTCTCTCTCTCTCTCTCTATCCCCAGTCTCTCTCTCTCTCTCTCTCTCCCAGTCTCTCTCTCTCTCTCCCCAGTCTCTCTCTCTCACTCTTACCCCAGTCTCTCGCTCTCTCCAGTCTCTCTCTCCATCTCCCCAGTCTCTCTCTCTCTCTCCCCAGTCTCTCTCTCTCTTCTTCCCAGTCTCTCTCTCTCTCTACCCAGTCTCTCTCTCTCTCTCTCTCCCCAGTCTCTCTCTCTCTTCTCCCCAGTCTCTCTCTCTCTCACTCTCCCAGTCTCTCTCTCTCTCTCCCCAGTCTCTCTCTCTCTCTCCAGTCTCTTTTTCCCTTTCTCTCTCCCCAGTCTCTCTCGCTCTCTCTCCCCAGTCTCTCTCTCTCTCTCCCCAGTCTCTCTCTCTCTCTCTCTCTCTCTCCCCAGTCTCTCTCTCTCTCTCCCCAGTCTCTCTCTCTCTCTCTCTCTCTCTCCCCCCAGTCTCTCTCTCTCTCCCCAGTCTCTCTCTCTCTCCCCAGTCACTCTCTCTCTCTCTCTCCCCAGTCTCTCTCTCCCTCTCTCTCTCTCAATCCCCAGTCTCTCTCTCTCCCCAGTATCTTTCTCTCTCTCCCCAGTCTCTCTCTCTCACTCTCCCCAGTCTCTCTCTCTCCCTCTCTCTCTCCCCAGTCTCTCTCTCTCGCTCTTACCCCAATCTCTCCCTCTCTCCAGTCTCTCTCTCTATCTCCCCAGTCTCTCTCTCTCTCTCCCCACTCTCTCTCTCTTCTCCCCAGTCTCTCTCTCTCTCACTCTCCCCAGTCTCTCTCTCTCTCTCTCTCCCCAGTCTCTCTCTCTCCCTCCCCAGTCTATTTTTCTCTCTCTCTCCCCAGTCTCTCTCGCTCTCTCTCAGAACTCTCTCTTTCTCTCTCTTCAGTCTCTCTCTCTCTCTCTCTCTCTCCCCAGTCTCTCTCTCTCTCCCCAGTCTCTCTCTCTCTCTCCCCAGACACACTCTCTCTCTCTCTCCCCAGTCTCTCTCTCTCTCTCTCTCTCTCTCCCCCCAGTCTCTCTCTCTCTCTCTCCCCAGTCTCTCTGTCTCTCTCTCCCCAGTCTCTCTCTCTCTCTCTCCGCAGTCTCTCTCTCTCTCACTCTCCCCAGTCTCTCACTCTCTCTCTCTCTCTCTCTCTCTCCCAGTCTCTCTCTCTCTCTCCCAGTCTCTCTCTCTCTCTCCCCAGTCTCTCTCTCACTTTCTCTCCCCAGTCTCATTTTTCTCTCTCTCTCTCCCTAGTCTCTCTCTCTCTCTCTCCCCAATCTTTTTCTCTCTCTCTCTCTCCCCAGTCTCTCTCTCTCTCTCCCCAGTCTCTCTCTCTCTCTCTCCCCAGTCTCTCTCTCTTTCTCTTCCCAGTCTCTCTATCTCTCTCTCCTCAGTCTCTCTCTCTCTCTCCCCAGTCTCTCTCTCTCTCACTCTCCCAGTCTCTCTCTCTCTCGCTCTCTCTCTCCCCAGTCTCTCTCTCTCTCTCCCCAGTCTCTCTCTCTCTCTCTCTCTCCAGTCTCTTTTTCCCTTTCTCTCTCCCCAGTCTCTCGCGCTCTCTCTCCCCAGTCTATCTCTCTCTCTCTCTGCCCAGTCTCCCTCTCTCTCTCTCTCTCTCTCTCTCTCCCCAGTCTCTCTCTCTCTTCCCAGTCTCTCTCTCTCTCTCTCTCTCTCTTCCCAGTCACTCTCTCTCTCTCTCTCTCTCTCTCCAGTCTCTCTCTCTCTCTCCCCAGTCTCTCTCTCCCCCCAGTCTCTCTCTCTCTCTCTCTCTCTCTCCCGTCTCTCTCTCTCTCTCGCCAGTCTCTCTCTCTCCCCAGTGTCTTTCTCCCTCTCTCTCCCCTGTCTCTTTCTCTCTCTCTCTCACCAGTTTCTCTCTCGCTCGTTTCTCTCTCGCTCTCTCTCTCTCTCTCTATCCCCAGTCTCTCTCTCTCTCTCTCTCTCCCCAGTCTCTCTCTCTCTCTCTCTCCCCAGTCTCTCTCTCTCACTCTTACCCCAGTCTCTCGCTCTCTCCAGTCTCTCTCTCCATCTCCCCAGTCTCTCTCTCTCCCCAGTCTCTCTCTCTTCTTCCCAGTCTCTCTCTCTCTCTACCCAGTCTCTCTCTCTCTCTCTCTCCCGAGTCTCTCTCTCTCTTCTCCCCAGTCTCTCTCTCTCTCTCACTCTCCCCAGTCTCTCTCTCTCTCGCTCTCTCTCTCCCCAGTCTCTCTCTCTCTCTCCCCAGTCTCTCTCTCTCTCTCCAGTCTCTTTTTCCCTTTCTCTCTCCCCAGTCTCTCTCGCTCTCTCTCCCCAGTCTCTCTCTCTCTCTCCCCAGTCTCTCTCTCTCTCTCTCTCTCTCTCCCCAGTCTCTCTCTCTCTCTCCCCAGTCTCTCTCTCTCTCTCTCTCTCCTCCCC